>NW_022713615.1:1437977-1474382 GCF_011630105.1 Anneissia japonica
CTCAGTTGGACAGGTCTGGACCCCCTATCGTCCAGTGCATGACTAGGTTGTCGGATCAAAAATTTAAAAAAATAATAATTTGCCTATCTAAATAATATTATTTTGACTGCTAATCCCAAATATTGTGTTCTGAAAGCATATTTTTGACCATACTAAGCCATAAAAATTCTCCCTGTGAACCCTATAAGGGATTTTTTATTCTGGGCCGTCGACCGAGGCCTCATCAACCCCTTGGCTCAGACTCCTCCATCAGGCATGTCGGAGCACTTGTCGGCAAATTTATAAAACCTGTAACACACAGTTGGGAGCCTGAGGTACTCTTCCTCTGGCTAAAAGGGGGATTCCAAAACTCATCGGTGGGAAGGGGCGTTTATCTCCCTAGTCAGGGCATACACTAGATGCTTTTGGCTAAGTATTTTGCTAAGCGACATAAAATCCAACAATCAGGAAAATACATCTTATCTGAAAGTTCTTCTGCTTTCAAATTTTCTCATATTATTTATAGTTTTGTTCTATAAATATATACTATTATGATTTAAACAATTAGGCTTCAAAAGGTTCTAAAAATTGACATGATTTAACATACCAATGACAAAATCAATCTGATAAACAGATTATAATCAATAAAAATGAAACTGCAAAATTACAATATGAGAACAAATTCAAATTTTGGTTTAGATTCAAATTCCTTTACTTACTATTCTGTGAGAATCTTTCACGCAAAACTTCAATTCTAGTTCGCATATTTTCCAAAGAGTTTCTTCAACATCCAAATCAAAACCCAATCCAATGTAAAGCTGATCCAACAGAAAATGATTATTTCCAAAGAACTGGACACTGTTTATCCACAACAATTTAATAGATATATTCCCATTTTGGTGATATAGCCATTCTCCAGTACTGCCGCAGTACAAGCAATTCCTCACTGTTAGATAAGGAAATGGCACTCTGTCCCTGCAAGCATTAGGTCTTCACTGCTAACTTGACACACAAAACACACTTCCTGACATGTGCGTTCTTGCTAAGATGTTGTTGACACTATAGGCTTTCAGCAGTATGAGAATTATTTCTCATGGTTTTCAAGCAAAAATATAATTAACTACCAGATGAACTTAAAATTCCTTTTCTTTCCCCTTTTATTTCTGAACTAAACTTTATAATTTTTGATCAGGATGAAACCTTTTTCAAATGAAAGTTCACCTCAACAATTGATTAGTCATCAAGGATATATGAAATAATGAACACAATTTCTAAAATAAATTACAAAATTATTAATATCCTCATAAATATACAACCACGTTAATCAAATAAAATTAATTTTAAATGAATTGAATAACTTTGTATATTTCAAAAGGGTATTAGATTTCAGTTAGAAATTAGATTGGAAAACCTTTTCCTTGCCAATCAACAGATTAAACAACACTATTTTTATGTATGAGGCTTGCAATCCCAAAACCATCGTACTGTCGCTAAATGTTATAAATTCTTTCCTTCATAATTAAACTGAGTAATGACCCTAGTTTCATTCCAACATTCTATTAATTTTTAAGTTTTACATTGAATCTTCTTTTGACTTTATTTTGTATTATCTTCTTTCTATTTCATGGTTTGTTTGTAATTGTACCACTTTGAAAATCAGTACTCAAGTACTGGAAGTGCATGCAGTCTAAAGAAAGAATAAATAAATAAATAAATAATTAGCATAAGAATGTGGTTGTACTGTACACTTTTTTACAGAGAAGCCATTAAACTTTTACTAGTAATAACTTTGGCAATAGTAAATCAATTCCAATAAATGACCCATCATTTGAAATGAGTAATTTTCTTTTTATGGTCAATCATGCTGGTTTTGGCATGAGAAGCCCAATTAATAGCCTTAACATAAAAACCCCTAATTTACCCTAAAAACCCTAAGAAAAAATCGTTGTAGTAAATAATCTGTAAATCATTTAAAACTTGATTTTTTAAATCAATGATGTACAATGAATTTATATTTCATCTGACAATTCATCATGAATATTAATTACTAAAAATGTTAACAATTTGAAGTCTTAAGCCGAGTTTCCATAAAATTGCTACACTGCTGTTACAACAATTGCTACACTACATAGCTGTCAGAAACAAGAGTTTCCATAAAATTGCTACACTACTGTTACAACAATTGCTACACTACATAGCTGTCAGAAACATTAGTTTCCATAAAATTGCTACACTGCTGTTACAACAATTGCTACACTACATAGCTGTCAGAAACAAGAGTTTCCATAAAATTGCTACACTACTGTTACAACAACTGCTACACTACATAGCTGTCAGAAACAAGAGTTTCCATAAAATTGCTACACTACTGTTACAACAATTGCTACACTACATAGCTGTGCCAACATAACTGGAAAGGTTTCCTGAGTGGAGTTGAATATATTGGTAGTTAAGATGCTTGCCTTCTAATCCCAAGGCCCTGGGTTCAATTTCTATCAGAGGTGCAGGGGTTTTTTTGGTCACTACCAAAACAACCCAACAGTGATTTTTTGCGGGCCGCGAAAGTGAATTACAAACCCTACTGTATATGTGCAGCCCCGCACCGATCATTTGTTAAATGTCTAGTAAACTGAGCATAAAGTGGCCATAATACAGTGTATGATGGTATTTGGAAGTGCACTGAAACATCAAAATTTGGGTGTGACCCTCAGAGTTTAATCAAAAATTCACTTTGGCCCTCCGACCCACTGGGAGTGGAGTTGAATAGCTTGGGAGTGGAGTTGAATAGCTTGGGAGTGGAGTTGAATAGCTTGGGAGTGGAGTAGAATAGCTTGGTGGTTAAGATGCTTGCCTTCCAATCCTAGGGTCCTGGGTTGCAGGATTTTTTTCACGACCAAAACAACTCCACTCCCTAAATCCCATATTGAGATTTAGTTTGTGTAATGCATCATGCGTGTATGTTTGTCTTGTGAAAGGGATTGTCACCTACAAGTGGGACAGTGATATATTCGCTATTGACAATCCTTGGTACATGTATTGTGTGCCTAAATATAAAAAAATATATATATATATAATGCCCACTCATGGTGTAAAGCATCATATGTGTATGTTTGTTTTGTGAAAAGCATTGTCAACAGTAATATATTCGATATTGGCAATCATTGGCGCATATGTTGTGTGACTAAATAAAATAAAAAATAAAAATCCATCGCTGAGGAATCTGCAATGTTTGAACCAATACAACCAATCAAACGTCCTTAACTTCTCCTTGACAATCATTGCATATGAAGTTCTTATGCTGTCGATGAGTGTCATTGACAGGGTATTGCAATTTTATTCAAGGTCTTTATTCATAAAATATATAAAAATTACAGATAGACAGCCAAAAGGCTGTATGAATGTATTGCAACTACTGAAAGTTAGAAAATTATAAACTAGAAGCAAAATTCAGAACAACACATTACATTAAAAAACGGGCTCCCAGCGAAAGCGTGTGTCTACTGATTGATATCTTTTTTTTTTTTTTTGGGTCCCGGAACTTCACAAATCCTGGCGCCACCCCTCATAATTAGTAGGTCCTAGCCTACTACTGTAGTCCCTGCAGATGACCTAGACTAGCTGTGTACTGTGTACGACTGACCACCGGACCAATAACAGATACCAGCATAAGATACCTATAATAAAATAATGTATTCTACGGATAAAACAGAAATGTAAAAAAAATTTTCATCTACCGTAATAATATTAACATTACTTATTAGTAACACATTAAAATCAGTAAAGCTCTACCTAGGCCTACAATTGTCAAATTTAGTGAAATCAAACATCTAGGCCTACTTCAATAGAACTGTGTCTGATGTAAGGCATCGCCATTCTAGGCCTAAATTCATTGTAAAATATCGATTATAGGTTATTTTTATTCAGTCTGATAAATACCCTCTGAAATACAAATAGTGAGACAGGCTTAATTGCAAGCATCCCATTTAATATGTTAATTTTGGTGACAGGAAAAAAAAACTAACTTTTTTGTGCTCGCCCCTCCTATACAATTTTTAGCATTAATGGGCAAACAATTTACTTTTTTAAGCCTTGTGTTACAATTCATTTAGATCTTCATGTAGACATTGTTCTTTAAATCATTATTCTTCATTCTGTCAGTGTTTTTTATTTATATTCTTTAATATTAAGCACAAAGTACTTGAAATGATGTAATGCAATATGCTAAAAGCAAGTTTAGGAAATGTAGTATGTGTTTTTACTAATGAATGATAATCTATAAACATCAGCAAATTAACACAGGTTTAATACTTAATATGAGAAAATCCTGCTATGCACTATAGTTGGATATTTCCTCAAATCACTTAAGGACCAAATAGAAACACATTCTAGTTTAATTATTAGCCACCATTATATTATGCAAAACAAAAGTAAGTTTATTATTATCAGTATTATCTCAATGGTGGTAATAAAAATTGTTATTTTACAGCGACTTCCAAGTATCGTAAATTTTAAACACATTAAAATATTAATCTAATAAAAATAACACTACAGTCTTATTTTTAAAAAATGTTTTTGTTGGGTTGCTCTCACACCTGCAGGTTAAAATAACTTGGTAATATTCTACCTACAATATGGTAAAATTTCACCATTTCAAAATTTGCAAAAATATGAAAAAATATTTTGTTCAACAATTTTCCAAACGTATTCCAACTGCTTGTGGACATTTTGTAGACCTAATTTCATTATTATTCAAACTTTGAGAAAGAAATACAATTTCCTTTAGACTTTAGCAAAAGTGTGACTCAATGCCTCTAGTATTAATCATACTTGCACTACACAGCATCCTGATAGTGAAACCAAAAAAGGTCAAACTAGTTTTAAAACAGCAATCAAATATAAACAAAAGTAATTTAATTTTTTATGGAAATCCAATGTTCCTTTATTGCTAAAACTTGGGTTGAAATATATGGCACAGTGGTAGAGCTTTTAGCTTCCAATTGAAAGATCCTCTACAGCGATTTCTTCAAACAGGAAAAAGATGGGTTGCCAGTCTGATGAAACCACTAGGTTAGTAGTGAAATGTAGCTGAAACTAAGAGAGCAACAAACATCTTACTTTATTTTTTGGAGTTTGGTAAAAAGAATCTGCAACACTACTTCTGGGGAATTAAGGTGAATTGCAAGATGCCATGCCATGAAGCGCTATATGAAAGACTGACGTACATACATTCACATTAGATATATACAGCTTCAGTATTCATTGGAGGCATTCACTGTCAGTGTCTTAGTTCCCCAATCTCATTATTTCTGTTCGTGAGTCATGTTTCCTCCTGGTAATGGTGGGTTTCCCCATTATGCACCCCCACTAGGCACCCCACTATGCACACCCTTATGAGTTTCCTGACTATTTTGTAGTTTATTTTTTATTAGTATCTATAATAAATAATTTTAATCTCTTCCGCTATAGTTTTTAATAGCACTTGTTTTCTACTACCACAATCTGGCCTAGCATACGCACCACGTATCACAAAAGGTGCACAACCAGTTAGCTAGGAGCGAAGGCGTAGATATCTGGTTGATTCTGCATTACTTTATCAAGTTCAAGCTGCCATTGATGATGATATCCATATTTTATGATTCACCAAAATGATTTAGTTTTAAACAGATGAAACTATTTGAACATTTACAACTCTTCAGTTGTTTCCACTCAATGTCTTATTTTTGTAATCATGTTTATATTAATTAATAAATTTACAAATTTCCTCTTTATGTAAACTACATGCCTCTTAGTAACTTTCTATATTCCTTTCACAGGCCATAATTAGTATAGTATATTTATTATCAAACTACTTGAATTAAAAATGAATAACAGATGCCATATTTAAAAATAAAATGTTAAAATTCGAAACAATATCCACAAGAACATGGCATGCTGGACAGCAACTGAAAGTTCAAGGATATTGACCCATCAAAATGACATCTGTTGATATATTATATTAAATTTAACTTATTATATTATAGGATTAGCATGCGATGTCACTAAGAGACTAAGATACAACATACTGTGGCACAATAGTTATTCACCCTGCATGTAAAGAATTGCATCCTTCTAAAGGTTTTTTCCACTTTATTAAAAATAATAATAATCTCAAATTTATATTGCATGAATTCAAACCTAGATCAAAGGTGCAATGCATGTATAATTCCAGTAAAAAGCAAATGTATTATATATATATAAGCTGTAACAGAAAGCAGAAGTTTTTGATAGCTAGCTCAAAAGATAGACAGAATCAAAGTGAAAGGACATATAACAAAAATTCCTTGTTTTTCGTAACCTGCCTCACAATTTTTTTTGGGCCTGCATCAATTTTTTCGTTTTTTGTTACTTTTAAAATTTTGGGGTTTTTTACATGCAAAATTTTAATTGCTCACACAGTTTATAGTTTACAAATGCATTTTTAAACACAAAGAGTACTATATGATAACCGCAAGAGAAGTAATAACAAAACTACTGACAAATTGTTTACAACACATATTGCTACGCAGAGAACATTCTTTGGCATATTATGACGAACTGTGAAAAACAAACAAACAAACGTAAAGTTTTGAAAGAAGCGAATGATGAGAGTAATTGTGGTGAGCAATGTAAGATGAGATTCTTCAATCGAAATATCAGAAGCCAATGACGTGCTTAGTGCCAAACAAATAATAAATTGCCATTCCTAACTGTATTTTTGAGAAAAACATTTCTTCCAATGTTACGAAAACATAACTATCTTAACTTTTGGCAAGAAATCTAAGAGCACTAGAGAACAAAATAATATAGAATGCAGGATACTGAAAATTAAGGTCATCTGATAGTTAGGAACATGACCTTATTTAGAAGGATAATAATAGTCATTCAAGTTCATAGAAAAATTAAGCTGATAAAATAAAAAAAAACAAATAGGGCAAAAATTTGTTGACTACATACTACAGATATCCTACTACACAGTGTAAACTTTTGCATTGTAAATTATATGTTGTCAATCAAATAAACAGTTTTTTCTTGTGCTTTCATAAGTATATCAGTACAAAAATGTTTATGATATAAATTTGTATTTGATTGGCAATCGGCAAAAAATATATACACTTCTCCATGGCTGTGAACAAGTGAATTGATTTTTATATGTTATTAGTAAATTAATTAATTGTTAATTAATTACAGTAATTGTGCTTAATTTGATGGTGACTATTGAACATGATAGCATGGGTTATAAATAATAGTTTTAAATTGATTTCCTCCTATAAAACATTAGCATAATTACCTTTATATATAACGGAGGGAGTGGAATATCTGTCTATTTAAATTCAAAGTGAAACCAAAGAAAAGAAATGAAATCTAATTCCTTTAAATATGAAAGTGATAATAGCTGATTTATAGCATTAACTGACTTTCTTAAATTTCAAAGCAAAGAGAGTTCCATAATGCCGGCATGCTGGCATAAACAGTCAACGAGAGGCGAATATAGTATAAGTTTGGGTACTCTCTCTTTTAATTCATTTTAAAATGATGTGCTGTCATCATTTGACTTAAATGTAAACAAATTTAAACAAAATGCTTCTTACTTTTAATTATATGCATGAATAAAATAGTACTACTGTATGAATATTTTGCAGAGAGGAGACAAAGGTCAGGGAGAATTAAACCATATATAATTACTAAAATTAAAAAGATTTATAAAGTGTTTCATATCGATGAAAACGTGCTAATCCTTAATGTTAGGTAGTAAACTCTATCTGTGCTGGATCATGAAGGGCAGGGACTTATAAAAACATGTATAGGTCAATAACGATAGCTAGGCCAAAAAGCAATCCCGTCCCTACAGGAGCAAGCTCATTGGGGAGGCTAAAAAACTGTGCGCATGTGTATCCGTCCTAACAGAAACCCATGTATGCATTGATTGACGTATAACGTCCGCACCTACGTACAAAGATACTGAATACGATCTCTACATCAGCTGTAACCCTTGATTAAAGGGAATTGTGTCAATTTCCTGCGACTTTACGTATGCTCCAAATTTGGTATGCATTTCCTTAGTAGAAAGGAAACAAAACATGGTTTGGTGAGAAGGTTAGTAAATATAATAACACTCCACCTACTGTGCTATACATGAAGTGACCTGTGTTATATTAACCTAACCTACATTTATGAGTCACATTCAATTCAATTTAATTGATATTGGTCAAACTTTTAAAATACATGATTTGAAATATGTCATATTTGTCACAAGCTATAAATATAATATATATACTACCCTAAATCTCAGTTTTATTTTAATTACTTTTTAAGTTTGTGTTAATTATGCTTTATTTGTATTTATCATACTGTAATTAAGTGATTCATTATATTATATTTTAAGTTGAATGCACCACCCTTGAGTGCCGCCGATCTAAAGGCGTTAGTTCACAAAGTAAATAAATAAATAAATAAATAAAATATACAATTCCACAAAAAAAAAGATGAAATCATCAAGAGTGTGCCAGGCTATTGTATCATAAAAAACTTATTGTTTTTAATAATTCGCTGTAGCTTTTGTATATTGTTGTTTAAGCTATATTGGGATGGGATCGGAAATGCATACCACTAAAAATTTAATTATTGTTAATAAGCATATGAATACCAGACTCACAGAAACCCTATGTGTACACTCAGTGTTCATTCATATCAGTATTCAAAATGCCCTTCCACAAGAAAAAGCATTGCTATTTTATTTGATCTTGGATAATTAATTACATCAATTTCCTTTAATTTTTTCTGAATTTCCTTCCATATGTAAACGTAGCAAAATATCTTAAGAATCAGGATGTAAAAAAGGTTTTAATAAACCAAAAAAATCAAGGAGGTAGTTGATGACATATTTTCTCTGTTAAAGGGCACAACAAACTTGAAAAATAAATTTGAGCTACTTAATTACTTAATATAAGTAAATTCTTGGCTTTCCATTGAAAATAAAATATATTTCTAGCCAATTAACAGATAAACTAACACTAGAGTTCTATTCTTTACATAGACCATTAAATTGGCTGTTATTAATCCAAAAATAATGCATAGAATCCATGTATATATATAATACATTAATAACAGTGAAGAGATGTACAGATTCAAGTTTAAACAACAACAAAAAAAGGCATATTAATAATATAATTGTTTAAGTACATTGCCCCTATATTAAACATGACAGCTTAACATAACATTAGGTTTGTAGGACACATGTTCCAAAGGCATCTATAGTCATTTGCGGTAGTATAATATTTTGGAAAGGAAAATTGAGAGGAAAAATAAGCAAGTCAGCAAAGAAGGTTATTCAGTGGTGTATAGAATGATCAAGGTCTTTGAGCAAGTATTATACCTCAGAATGAGGTAATTGTAAGGATTTGGCGCAAAAATCGTGAGTTGCTACCTTTTTTTGAACGCTGCATTCACATCGCACATGGAAAACATCAAGAGAGGTTATTTATGCTCGTTGCTGATTGGTCTAACAAAAAAAAAAAAACATTTTACAATATAAATGGTTCTCAGATACACCTGGATCCTGAGTCCAGATTGGAAATCATACAAATTTAATAGGAATGATCCTATTCTTTACCATAATTTGCAAACTTGATGCTCCATAACAATTTATGAGGTCTGGAGAGTGGAGAAATGGTCATTTGGAAGCCCTGGTGCTATAGAACCAAGGGTGTTTATGAATATGTTGATGTTAATTGATCATAAGAAAGTATAATACATACTCCAAGTATTGAAATACGTGCCATTGTGTTGGGATTCAATATTTCAACATTAATTATGTCATCATCAGGAATAACTGATCATGGTATAATGGACATGGAAGTCACAAGAACAGGTTGACCTCGTAACTTAATATAGAGTGCTCAGTCACCGGATTATTCATTCATTCATTAATAAATACTATAAACTAATAACCGTGTCATAATTACTTGTGAAATTTCCTATCCCAGAATTCAACCTTCATCACAATTTGCTAAATACCGGTAATTAGAAACATTAACAGAACAACTTTAAATCTTCAACTTACATTTGTGCTAATATAACAATATTAAAATTGTATTATGAGAGGAGAAAGAAAATGACCTGCGGTGCTGGGTGGACCTAGGCTTGAGGCAATGAAGAATATAACCTGGAAAATCATTCTCCTAATTAAAATTCAGGTACACAATATAACAAAGGCAAGGTTGTCTGAGAAAATATATGAATAAAATCAAATAAGTGAATTGCATTTGATCACCTCATCTAACAATAATAGAATATAAAAGTTTTAAAATTGAAGATCTATAGAGGGCGGTGGTCATAAAATAAGTAAAGTGATAAATCAACTTATTTTTCCTCATAAAAGAACTAGAGAGGGGGCTATTTTTATTAAGTTTTAGGCAAATGATGCATAATAGACCGAATTAGTCCCCACAGATGACGTCATAGTGATTTCGCCGAGTGTGTATGAATTTGTAAACATTTGCAAAAGAGTTATGCTAATGCATTGAGCGGAGTTGAAAGTGGTGTATATAAAATCGTCGAAAATGTAGCATAGAAAATACTTTTTATAACAACGTATACATTTTGGGTAAAAGGTCTGATGTTAATTAAAGAAATATTTACCAAGGTGTTGTGTCTGGATTGCAAGACTACAGTGATGATAGAGCAAGGCATTGCTGGGTAATTATAAATACCTCATGGTTAGTCGGACATGTTGAATCAAAGACCAAATAAACACATAATGGCTTGAGCTGGAATACTGTTTATTGTCTTACTTAAATGTGGTTTGTTTTAAATACGATTGCAATATATGCAATATATGACACAAGGCTTTTCGATAAGTTATTTTACGATAAAATTTACAAATAAGCAAGTTTATGGAGATTAAAACTGTCAAAATTTACTCGAGTGGAGGTTTATTGTTGTTTAAAAAAAACTGCCACCTATTGTAGTGGTTTATCTTATTTTATTTCCACTATAACAGCTTTGGTTTGGTGACTAATTCGGTCTATTGATACTTTTAATCACTGTCCTCAGTATCATGCCCATCACTGCTATCGTACCATCTCCATCACTAAATTATCACTATTAAAATCCCTGCCATCAGACTCATGTCCATCATCATCATCATCATCACCTGACACCTCCATCACCATTATTATCACCATCACAACACCACCATCAAAATCATACCAATCACCATCGTCATTTTCATCATCATCGTCATCATTATCATCACATCACTATCATTATCATCATCGACATTGCCATAACAATCATGCCCATCACCATTGCCATTCCTTTCATCATCAACATTATCATCAACCTTTTATAAGCAACACCTTCTCTATTCCAAACTCTGTTACACCCCAACCATCCTCATAATTTAATAACAGCTTTCCAGTTGATTTGTATCTAAACTTTTCAACAATTAATTTAAGAGCACCTTTTTAGAAACATCTTAACTTAGCAAGTGTTATCATCACTACAATAATAAATTAATTCATGAATAATTCAAAAATACACTGTAAGTGCAAGTCGATTGGTCAAGTAGTTATTGCAGAGTACACAAAAAATAAATCACTTTGAATAACGGTATTGTGGTAGATATCATGTGTCCTGAAAACTAATATGAGGACTAATTAGGAAGTAGAAGGTTACAGTAATCAGTTTGTCTAATTATAGTACTTTGTAACTGTAAAGAGAAGGTGCTTTGTAAATACTCTTATATAACAATTAATGAATGAATCATTACATTGCTCCAGAATGCTTTTGTATCCTGGAGTGTTATACTTCAGTGCAAGTTGCGAGTTGGAAAATGCGAGTTTGAAAATGGGTGTTGGAAAATGTGAGTTGCATTCCAACTCGCACCTCGCATTTTCCAACTCGCATATTCCAACTAGTATATTCCAACTCGCAACTCACATATTCCAACTCGCAACTCGCATTTTCCAACTCGCAACTCGCATTTTCCAAATTACAACTCGCATTTTCCATCTTGCAACTCGCATTTTCCAACTCACAACTTGCACAAAAGAAACCCTCTAGATATCTACAGTAGGATACCATGTATTAGGCACAGGAACCTCTTTATATGTTCTGCATCTCCTTTGGGCCTTGCATCATACTAACATAAGAATTTATCAGTCAACACAAAACATAAGGAACAGTACCTAGCCAGTAAGTTGTGTCCATCCACTTAGATTACTCTCTTCAAGACATACTGTAGTTGTTTGACTTTAATATATTTATTTCATTAGTTTGTTTTACATTCAACTGAATTAGCGGTTAATTTATAACAAGAGAACAATACACAATACTATGTGACATCTGCTATATGCATACATGCATAAGTTGGTTAGTGTAACCATGGAAAGCTGATATTGCTCTATTGTGGATCAAGACTTTGAATTTTGAATAATAAGACTTTTACTTGGAAGTAAAATCAAATCAAATCAGATTTATTTCACTTGTAACTTGGATTACATGCATATATAATTCAATCATGTAAATCAAACAAACATAATAAAGCAAGCAAGGGTTGCTGAGCAGGCATAAGCCCATATAAACAACTCCCTTATAATAATGTGAAATGTAATGTGGGATGTTCAGAAACCCCTGGATTACATGAAAACAGGGTGAAAAGCAGCATCACCATGGCATTCAAAATCATTAGGAAGGCCTGTAAAAATAATTGAAGTATAATATTAAAGGGACAATCTAAACCACTTGGTAGGCTTGTAAATAGTACAATGCTAATGGAAAATCATCATTTAATAGGACTGTGACGGTGACAAACTACTGTAAATCAATTGGTAATCACTGCATAGTAAAAGAGATTGTCAGCCTAAAGTAAGGAAGTATTAAACGATCATGTATGGCATACACGATCATTTAATACGATTCTCAGTCTGCAACCTCTAATGGCTTTGTGCAACAATCCATTTGTTTATACCATAATTTAAATATAAAGGTCAGAGGTATCATAAATGCATGTTAGATACATCACTTTAATTTTAACTTAACACAAAACCAGATGGTAAAAAATACATATAATATTTATGGATTCCAAATTTGAATATTTACTGAATGTGCTAAACAACAATTTTCTTCAATGTCTGTGCTAAATGCAGAAAACTCAAATAAAACTAAATGGATATAGATAGTGCACTGTGCAATACTATTACCATTATTTGATATAATTGATTTATTATATTTGATTTATTTTCTCTCATGAAAACAAATTTGACATTTCCTAAGATTGAACCCTGACTCCAGGATTAAAAAATGGAGCACTTTAAACCACTAAACCAGACTTGTAACCACCAAACCATTCCCATACAGACCAGCGCAACCTCTAAACTATTCCTATTTTAATAAGTTTCATACACACACATGATTTTATATACTGTAATTGTCACATAAACTTTCGTATTATGATCTGACAATATACAAACAGGACTGGATTAGAGGGCTGTGGGCCTGGGGCTGTAATTTCAAGTGGGCCTCAATTCTCTGTGGCTAAAACATAAAAACCAGATTTTCTGTGATTTTTCCTGGGGTTCGGGGCAGGGGCAGCGCCAGCAGGGCAGGGGGCTTAAGCCATCGGCCAAAAAAGTTTGATTTAACATTGAGCACTGAAATGCTGTTGCTTGACAGGTCTTGAACTTACGTACAACAACTCAGGTATCCCAAGTTGGGGATAACCAATTCCAGAAAATCTGGTTAATATGAGCTTTTTTACGCATGGGGATACCCATCATCATATTAGTTTCTGGGAAGTTTTTACTTGCAAGTGGGAGTGAGAGAGGCCATCCCGATGTCCGGGAGACTCAACTGTAACCTCTCCATAGGCATGCCAACGATCATTACTTCATTCTCGTCCAATTGCAAACCTAACTTGCCAATTACTACAGGATGCTAATTAACTATGTAATGCTCCACTAACTAAGCTCAGTATAAAGCCATTATGCAGTTGTTTAGTATGTGTTTTATTGTTCTTTTCAAACTCAACAATCATCTTAAGTGGTGAGAAAACAACATCTGATGTGAACAACAAACAAAAGCTCAGATATATGGCAGCATCTGGTTTATCAGCCTATTGGGCTTAACCCTTTCACTGCGTGTACCCGGTAATACCGGGTATAAACACATATTGTTGAATTGCGCATACCCAGTACTACCGGGTATGTAGAAAAAATATTGTTAAAAATCAGGAAGAGGTTCTGCGCCCTCTATAGTTTTTTTATATGAACTATAATTAACCTTTTATCGGAAAAAAGTGTTTTCGAGTGGTTAGGCACAAAATGGCGGGTGCACGGCCTCAAAACAGATGGTACAATGTCGACAAAGCTATGGACCAGATCTTTGCAGATACGGATAGTGAAGATAACTTTGAATTGGATGATTCTTGCATTTCTTTTCCCCCAGTCGACTATGATAGTGACGACAGTGATTCTAAGGACGAAAACAATGATTCTCTCAATTTGGGAAGCCTTGCACAGGGTCAAGGTGGCAATGCCTTGTCTGCAGATTTCCTTTCCACATTTCACACAATAGAACAGGCTAATTTTTATAGTTCTAAAATAAAGTAACCGTATGATGTTTGCAACGATGCATTTATATTTACTACCTGGATTATATAAAGCACAAATAAAAACGTATGCCAAAAAGTACATCTAACAGTGATTTTCTGCAAAATTTTATATTTTCACAATTTTGAAGAAAAACTTTGATTATTTGCGGTTTTGGAATAAAACGATCAAACTAACTCATTTTTTTTGTGTTTTTATCCACCTTGTGTGTCTGCATCATTATAAATTTTAAAAAAAAAAACATTCCATAAAAATTTCATTGGGAAAAATTGGGTTTTTTATCAAAATTTGAGAAAAAACAGAAATTCAAAATTGCGACTTTGAGGTCACATGACTACCTAATTATGCAAAATACCAAATATCAATGTTCCTCGCGTAGGCCAACCTATTGCTTGCCACAACACACAAAAAGAATTTCGAAATAACCTCTTTTAGTATTTTTTTTGAATTATTTTAAAAATTAACTTTTTTCGTTAAAAAAAGTCCCAGCACAGGGGGTGCGTATACCTACAGCAGTGAAAGGGTTAAGACCGACTAACTTTCCTGTCCAGAGGAAGACACCATGGCTAGAAATGCTTTTTTGTAACTCACGATAAAGTGAAACGAATACAAACGATTGTATATATAGGTCTGATATATCTTCGGTATGTTAAACAAAAGAGACTTCAAGCTTAGCTTCCAAAAGGTGAAATTATGTTTTACTAGCCACATGCAATAGTTCCTGATTTGCACGAATCCCCTCGCGTTGCGGTCACGTAGCTTCACCATAACAACTACAAAGATAGTGCCGCCCAATTGGGCTCAACTATAATAGTTCTCAAAAGAAAGCAAATTTCCAGTGAGTGTTCAAATTCTCTATAGTTATATGTTAACGATTAATATAGTTATTATTATAGAAAATTAATTAAGCTAATGATTATCTATTATGAATTATAAGGAAATATGTTTTTAAAGGGCAGACAGCAGCTTAATATTCATTCGTGTTACCGGATCTCTGAAAATTTCGTCTGCTGATAAAATGATCTCTTTTCATTAGTTAGCCGTCTTCAGCTGAACTATAACTAGGACTTGATTTAATCGTAGTTAGAACTTCGACTACATTGTTTATGAATACAAATTTAAGTTTAAGTTGCAACTAGGACTAAATGAATTTCTAGTTAAGAAGTTCGACTAAAGTTTGTTGCGTTAGACTTGCCATGTATGTTAAAAAATTTATTAAATTAAAAATTTATGTAAAATCATGAAAACTCTCTCACTGCAAAAGTCCCTGTCAGGGATGTAGTTATGGTCGGCGGATGAAGGCGGGGCCACCAGCCTTGAAGTTTTCAACCCAGTCTAAAGCTAATTTCATGGCCTTCCACCCACCTTTACTAACCCACTTTTCTATCCTTTTAAATTCATTCTTATTATTTAGAGTTTATTAATGTTATCACCCACCCACTCTTAAATTGGTTATCACCCACCCTTAGTTTTATACAGCTATAACCCTGCCTGTCGTGTTTGCTTATCGCACTAGTTGGTCACTGATCTGCGCATGCACTACAGTAGGCGCGAGACTTGTGTTCTAAAAACCCCTCTCCCTAGGGTGTTCCTGGGAAATCCCCCATCTCCCCCACCCCCACTCCTGAAATGTGTTTTTCCCTTTGCATTCTTTGCCACCTTTAGGGTTGTATTTTTTCAACTACAAATCTTTTAAGAATCAGCATTTTTTATTTTGAGAATGCATGTTTTCTGTCGTTCACGAACCTCCAACTGACATAAGCAGCACGCATAGGCAGCTGGCAGCGTATTCTTGGATTCTGTTGATGCTGCTAGTTTGATCTGATCTGATAGAAAAACTAGTAAGAGAAATTTTTGAATTTTTAGCAACCTTTATCAAAATTTATCAACTAAAGAATACATGAGATACCATTAAAAAATCTCAAATTATATGATAATCTAAAAAAAATGTACTATCTCTAAAACATTGTTAGTTTAAGCTGGCTGTGCTCTTTGTTATAGACCCATGTTTATGATTTGGCCTTTTTTTTACATTTCTGAAAAGGGATCAAACAAATGTGCTGGTTGGTTGGTTGTTGTGAAATTGATTGAAAGAAATTTGTATTCGGATGTGTTTAATAACAAAACCAAACCAAATCTATTTTAAGTACAGTAGATGATGAATATTTAGCGAGAGAGCTACAAATTATACATATTCTTTATTATAGGCAATACTGTACTACATTTAATGCGCAAGATTTTTGGCCTTAAGCATGAAAGCGTGAGAGAAACTTCGAATGCGCGAGTCTCACGCTGAATGCGTGAGCCTTGACATGTATAGAAATGGTGCATAATAAATGCTTTGCTCTCATTCTATCAAGATTGGTAAAATTAAATTGTTTTAGTTTTTCAAAATTACATTTTAAACCATGACACTAGGACTGGAAGATCTTAACCTTCAAGTTTTAGCTGATGTTTACTGCCAATATTGGCATATTTAAATTTATTACTGGTTTTGTTTCTATAACAACCATGCAAACAAACAGCAACATCTGGTAGTAAGGGCAATCTTCATTATTATAATTATGGAATGTTTAGATGATTGGCACCTGGTACAGGAAGATGAATAAGGAAACTTTCAATTGAATTAAAAGAGCAAATATAAAAATTCCTCTTAATCTGCCTAACAGAGAAGCTTCCCTGAAAACATAACACATTTAGTATGTCTACTTCTTAATATTTTAATATGATTGTAGATTTTCAATGTGCTATTTTTATTATCTAAAATATTGAGATAAGCATTCTATTAAATAGTCAATTGTAAATTATCACTATGCTAAATTTGAGCAGTTGGACTAAGCGACCTTTAAGGTCATTAGCTGTTGGTATTAGGTTCAGACATTGTTCTGTGATGATTACACAATGTGTTATTGTCAATGATGTAAATGGTGTTTTCCAGTACACAGTTGATAACAGTTCCATGGTTGTTCCTTGTATTACAGGGGACATCTAAGGATTGCATGTCTCTCTCACTACATTAGGCGAGACTATTTTTTTTATACCTTGCTTCGTAAAATAATTTTTTTTAAGATCGTCAGAGGAGGGCGGAAACAAAATAAACATAAAATTTTGTTTTCTTATTTTAGCAAATAGTTTTGCCAAAAACATTCAGACTTAGGAGAAAATAAAAATAAAATTTTATTGTTGAATGTAAACAGTGTAGTAATGGGATGGTTAAATGCTTAAAAATTGTATAATTAGGAAAAAATATACATATCTTATTTTTAGAGATTTTAAGGCAGCTGCAGGCGTAATAAAATTTTTTTTTCTGAAATTTCCACTTTTTCGTGGTGGCTTGTGCGCTAATTGGCAAAAAATAAAATTATATTTTTATTTGAAATCATCATTATTGACGGGTGGTGGGTTCACTAAACAAGGAATAAAAAAAGTCTTGCCTTATGAATAAAAAATTATATTTAGCTAAATACAATGAATTCAAATATTATACAGTATATAAAAATGATCTTTTTTACCAACTTGCCACTATGACAAAAATTAAAGAAATTTTCTTTTGTTTATTTTTACAATGTCCACCATCGCCAAGAAATCTCATAAGATATCTTTATTTCTTCCTCACTATTAAACAATAAAGCATTTTGTCAATCTGATTACTAAACTGTTAACATCACAACACTGCTTTCTTTACATGACCATGTGGTAGGATCTCAACAAGACTGCCCTCTATTATTATTTTTTTTGGCAGTTTATCAATGAACTAAATAATTGTGACTCATTAAAAAACAAATTACAGCACTTGCTTAGTGTGTTTATTTTGAACTTAAGCTATTTCCTCTTTTGCAATGCATTACAGTATATCAAAGTCCTCCTTTGTTTTTGCTTTTATACTAAATTAATAATGTAAACAATGTTAGCATAATTTAAGTTGTAGCATGATAATACTTAGCATTTAATGTTGATATTTCTAAGCATAAATAATAAATAATACAACTTACTGTCTTGAGTTTTTGTTTCTTCTTTACTAAGCTCTGAAAAAATAACAAACAAAATTAATAAATTAAATTGATAAATACTTATAATTGAAATAAGTGAAATAGAATTACTCGATCCTTTTATAATTCACAGGAAAAGCATACCCACTCCATGTAATCAATTTTCATGGTATGAAAATTAAGAACAACCTTTAACCTTTAACCTTTAATATCTGTATTAAAGCATCATGGTATGAAATATTTGTTTCACTATTATTATTATTTGTATTATTACATATTTCACTCAAATACAATAGCATGGATGTTCATGTAATGAAGCACGTATCCCTGTAGCTTGTCATACATTACAATTCTAATTAATAAATAAAAAATGTGATTGAAAACGAATAGATTTAAACTGTAAGATATTAGAGGACTCTTACCTTCTTCAAGATGATCATTACTTTCAATTTCACAACCTATGAAACGACACAAAAATTTTTATTTATAATATGAACAAAATCAACAAATTATATAGTGGCTTCTGTGAACACTACCGATTCCTCACCTTTTCTTATCTCCATTAATACCCCATTCAGACTAGTATCACATTGTGATCAGTTGTAGCAATTGCGACACCAAATCGCACCCAATCGCAAAGTTAAATCGTGAAAGCTCACCAATAGTAGGCAATATGTAATCGATATCGCAATTGTTACCCGTTGCGATTGGGTACTACAATCTTTATTACTCCCGATTACCACGGAATCTGATCGCAACAGGCACTGTTTGGCTGAGGTCAGGCAACATAGGCCTAGACACCGGAGGCCTAGGCCCTAGAATGTAAAGTTTGTTTATGTTGGTCAGAATGCGTTCGTTGATTGCGATCGGGAGTAATCAGTTTTGGATTACCCCCGATTACATCGCAACCGATCGCAAGAGAGTGTAGTCTGAATAGGGTATAAGATTTATAAATAGTTTAACATGGTAAAGAATATTTACTTCTTGGTAGGATATACAATAAACGATTAATCTGAACTGCTCTCTGCATAAGTACCCCTCTCGAATAAGCCCACTCATAAATTAGCGTCACTCTAGAATAATGGGGGGGGGGGTCTCACCGCTGTGGCACTTACTATTTTATTTTCTTTTAAAATTGCAGTGTTTACTGAAATAAAGAGTAAGGCAAACATATTATCCAACATGCCTTGACTTTTCTTATCACCAAAACACTACTAAAGAATCAATTCCTCACAAACTGTACTGTATGTCAAACTTACCTTGAATATGTTCCGTAATTTTACTGTCCAAAGCTAGAAAATATAAACAATTAACAAATTTAGTAATAAAAAGGCGATAGTGAGAGCACATGTGTTGTATTTAAAACTCCATAAATGAGCAGTTTAAAAAAAAAAATTAGATTTACAAGAACTAGGATACCATTGGGAATGGTATAAGTAATAAGATTTGTTAATTCCTGGACTTTCAATAAATGGAATAAAGGATGTCCAGTGAAGGATAGATATTTTTGGTACAGATGTTTTGTACTGTATCATGAAAAATTGACAACAATAAAAACCCCACCACCAAAATCAGCCCAATCTTGTTCATGGGAGGGAGGGAGGATCTTATACCTAGGGAATCCTTCAGTTCACAGAATAATTTTCAGGGATTGACAATCAATTACATGTAGCATTGCATACTTAGTTTAAATTCAATTTTTTTTTTCTAAGTAATTTCTTGGGACAATAACTTCCCATAGTTTGTAATTTTACACTTCTCTATTTCAGCTAATTACAAGAGCTCTTTAATTAAAGTACAACCAAAGCTTAACAACACTCACTATCCATGTAACATGACTGTGAATGAAACAAAATGTCATATGCACATACTGTACACAATGTAAATAAAAGCACAAGCTACGACATGCTATAAAACAAAAACAATCATTGAAAATTGCAAGCAAATTAAAAAAAGAATTCAATTGCAATACTGAAATAAAATAGGACACTATAATGCAATTTATTTACCATATAACCATACATACATTCAGGTAATTGAGAGTTTACAAACCTGAAATACTTTACTGTATCTAATCCAGCAGACAGTGCAAACAAATCCATATTGATAGAAGTGAGATAAAAACATGAATGTTGCATATAGTAGGACATCAAAAATGTTGTAAAATGATTTATCACAAATTGATCAATCAATATTCAACATCAGCAGTCATTATTAACTCAACCATTGCATACTATGTACACAACAGTGTGAACACTGCAGACTACATGGGTAAACATCCGCCATTTTAGAGCCGCGAAAATACATTTGCTGTATTCAATAAAATTTTAAGCTGTTGTATTCAATTAACAATACATTAACATGTTAATCATATATAGTGCATTATGACAACAAGACCACTAAAGCACTTCACACCATACAATATATTGTAGTCCTGTTGCACTGCTGTCACTTAATTTTTGTACTCCACCTCAAAGCACTACTTGTTAACTGTTTTAATCATTTTGAATGAATTCGGTAAATCATATTTCCATCTCAGTTACCTGGAGCTGGGATGTATACTAATGGAGGATCACATTGGTGAATATGGTATGGGTTTTGAAGAATCACTTATTGCACCACAGACAACTGGCATATAAGATTCACAGTTTTTAAATAATTTAGATCAAGCCTGATGCCAATTACTTTAACTATTAATCAAATTAATGTTACATTAGACAAACACTCGAAATCACTTTGAAATGCGAATTTTACTCAAGCTATTATCGACACTGGTTGGCAACAGTATAATAATAGTTGATGTATGTCCTACATTTTTGTCTAAATATTAAATAAGTTGAAATAACGTTTTTAACAAAATACAGAATAGAATAGGCCCTACCAGGATTTTTTCTGCATGACATGTCTAGAAATTGCAACACATCCAAATCATTACAGTTATTCTACTACTTATTCATTACTTTTATTCATTGTTTTGTCAACTGTCAAAATACAGTATGATCAACTTCATTCAACAATGATTCTATGAGTCAGCAACTACAGCAAGTCTATAGAGGCTATTGTACTTAATGTACAAGTAAAGTAACCACTTATTTCCAGATGCGTAACCCATGACTCATGTTACTAAAAATAGCATTTGAATGAGGAATTACCAATGTGCATTGTATAGGACCTGTAATAGTACCCAGGTACCAATTTACCTGCTGGGAAATCAAGGTATGAATGTAAGAATCATTTTATTTCCCACCTGTGTCATTTCCCATCAGCACCATGTGATCTCAGAACGTGCTTCAATTAATTGGGGTTGGTTTTTTTTTCATTTCCTTATCTTACATCCTATTTCCTTCAACTAAAAATATACCTTGACTATCTGGAAGATTTTTACACTGGCCGGTATCATTACCCCAGCTTTTGCTGTGATCATATGAGGGGATCTTACTGCCAAATATCATTACCCCAAATTGGAAAGTGATCATGCAAAGGGGTTCTCACTGGCCGGTATCATTACCCCAGCTTTAGCTGTGATCATGTGAAGGGGTTCTCACTGGCCGGTATCATTACCCCAGCTTTTGCTGTGATCATGTGAGGGGATCTCACTGCCCGGTATCATTACTCTACCTTTTGCGGTGTTGGTTTGAAGGGGTTCTCACTGGCCGCTATCATTACCCCAGATTTTGCTATGTTCGTGTGAAGGGGATCTCACTGCCAAATATCATTACCCCAACTTGGAAAGTGATCATGTGAAGTTCTCACTGAATGGTATCATTAGCCCACCTTTTGCTGTGTACGTGTGAACTGGTTCTCACTGGACAGTATCATTTCCCCACCTGTTGTAGTGATCCTGTGTAGGCTACCATAGGCGCTGAAATATTGTAGGCCATGTTTCGACCTAGTTATACAGCGCCAACAATGCCATGAGTAAAAGTGGCTTGGACCTAGCTATGTTTGGTATTAGATTGGAAGCCCATTTTGTGATTTGCTGCAGTTCAAATTCAAATATATGTGAATAATCACTGAATAATTATAGCAACATTGTCATATTAGTCTAGACTTCATCCTTTTTGAACTTTACTTGAAAACTGTTCATTGCTTAATAACCATCCTACAGCCTAGATTAATCCCTCTAAAATTTAACATCATGTAGAGGGAATTTGCTAATCTTTGGTAATGGCACCAGCGAGGCATCAGAAAAAATGTCCCTATTATTGGACAAGCATGGACCCCTGTCACCTATTGCCACTTGAGGTTGTCAGACTGAAAATGTTAATGTCTGCTTCTTTAATGTTCACTGGAGAACCCTTTAGATAGCAATTATAAGTTCACTTTTAGGTAATCCTCAGGTTTTTGTTTTTGTTTTCTTAATTTTTATTGTATTTTGTACTGATTTTGCCTGGAAATAAATAAAACAAAATAAAATAAATCACAGATAATATGATTGTAGTTTACCGATGTGGTTTCATACAGTAGCATATTTTTTTACCATCTTAACTGATAACAACTCTCTCTTTCAACACCAATAGGGTTTTAACTCCAGGACCCTCACCCAGCCTTAAGTGGTCATGTTGTTCAGAAGGACTATACATTGGATAGATGTCAACTAGAACACTTTCCATTTCTGAGTGATAATGGTTATAACATTTTGGCACAAGACAGCAGGGATAATGTCAAATTGCTAAACCATCTGGTGGTAACTTATATTGGATCAGCAATCTTGAGAAATCACTTATTCGGTAATCCTTAATGTGAAAAACATGGAAGGAAATAGGAATAAAAATAAGAGGGAAAATGCAACCCTTGGAAAATTAAAAAACTAATCAAAAACCAATATAAACCAATCTAAGATGGTATGGATTACCAGAAGAGTTTATGGAGAGGAAAGAGAAATACGGAGGAGGCAGGGAAGAAATAAAGGGGGGAGCGTAAATAATAATAATAATAATAATAATAATGATAATGATAATAATAAGATCAATGAATAAGGATATCTATGATAGAATTAGGCAATCACAATGGAAGGAATAAAGTGATAATAAAATAGGACTAGGAAAGGTAGTGACAAAGGATAATGAGGTAAAGTGATACACAAGTATGAAGAAGGGTGGTGGGGTAGTAAGACCAGGTACGCATCCAGTAGGAAGCACTCATTTTCGCCACTAAATTTTTAAAATTTCAATGCATATCAAAGGATAGGGTCCTCAAGTAAGAGGAATATAATGTAAATTAGAATGATGGTAAGGTGGATGATGAAGGGTAATATTTAACACATGGCAATGTTAGATTATGATGACCAGAACAAGATAATGGAGAATAAAAGGAGACTACGATTATTATAGAAAAGGACAGGACAAAAGTACACTATGATCAAAATACATTAAGGTACTTCCCGGTAGATATTCCCAATATGAAAATAAACATAAATATAAGTTTTACTAACCTATATCGGCCATGGTGACACCAATCATGAACCTGGATGTGTCCTTCCCATATACACCATGTGTGGAAAACAAGTGCTCCTTTACAAACCTATATTTTAGTGCTGCAGAACTAAATTAAAAAGTAAAACAAGAAAATATGTATATTTATAATCTACAGTACACACCCTATCAATAAGAAAATTATAATTATTTGCAGGATGATTACACAATCAAAATAAATCCATGACTGATTGAGTGATTAAATTAAATTGGTTCATAAAATACAAACAAATTTCATATTACAGAATACACGGAATTTAAACACCTGGTGGAACGGGGTAAATCCCATTTATTTTTTCAGTGAGTAAATAATTGATCGATATTTAGACTCATCTTTGTAAAACATAATTCCACCAATATACATTAATTGCAGTGCCTTCTTGTTTTAACACACTACATACTGCTAATGTGCTTTCACTATGTGTACAGTTACGAGAGGTTTGGTGCTGCGGTTGCGATTTAGCTTCTTAACCTTCGGGTTTGGGGTTCAATCCCTGATGTGCATTTCACTTATGTTCTTTAAAAAAATCACTTTATCTATAACTGTCTCCCGCTACCCAGGAGCACAAAATGTGCTAATCACTTCCTGGAACATTATAGAATTTGTCACATGATGTGCAAGAAGTTATAATTTACAGTACACCTCCTTGGTGTGTCCAATATAAAATAAAACGAAGCCATTGTATAAAATTTGGACTCTGTTAATATCAACAAAGAAAATACTGATGTAAGATACTGATACGAGTATTCTGAGCAATAACACAAGCCACAATTTCCTGGTAGTACAGTATTAGTCTGAGGACTTCACTGTCTACTTGTGCGGACTACTTGCGGTGGCAGGGTTAAAAAAACCACCATACTGTGTACACCTCTTGAGCAATCCATTGTTTTTTATTTTTAATTTGACCAAATGGAAAGCCAAAATACTGCAATACAATTGAAAATAAATTTTAAAAAAATTAAAAATGTTTTGAAATGATTTTGATTTATAAAATTATGTGAAGTAATCAATGAAAATAAGAGGTATACAATATACAGTATTTGAGGGCAATGTTGATCATATCCTACCAAGTGAAAAGAAACCTTCGCAGGAAATGATGAACGGTGAATTGAATGAGTTTAAAGGAGGTACTTGAATGATGGTCAACGGTAAGTTATTAAAATGAGTAGTACTGTATTGTAAAGTATTTTCCATTATTTCTTCATATAAAATATTTTTGTAGAGAACATTTTCATTTAGAATATCTTGGTACAGACAGAGGCATGTTTGTGTACTTTTGGTCAGCCTGCGTTGGCAGCACTCTCTTTGCTTTTATTGATGTATTTTTTGTATAAATATTAACCCGAAATAAGAGTTGAAAAGTAGTTCTGTACACCCATGAGATTGAATATTGACCTTGTTAAGGTGGCATGAAGATGATAATTTCAAAGAAAACATCAGTTAGTTTTCATTGTTTTGTTAACTCAGATGGGAATTTGAGACAACATTACGTCACCACAAACATATGAGTTAAGAGTTCCTCTTTCTGAGGTCTCCCTAGCCTTTGGCAAACCACCTCCGATTATTTGAACTTTAACAACATCAAACAGACAACAAAGACAAACTAACAAAGTGTTGCCTATATAGATTTTAAAATACTTAACCTAAGCAAATAAAAACACTGTAAATTCAATGACACTTTGTGTGTACTTCTCCCCACCCTACCCCCACCCTACACTGTATCTGGTAAAGTATTAGGTACCTATCAATACAAGCATACTGGCCTACAGCTACGGTCACACTAGAGTCTCAAGCCTGGCTTGACTCACCGCGGGTGAGATTTCAAGCCAGGCTCGAAATTCTCTATCAGTCACACTACCTGAATTTAGTTGGATTGACCTCCAAATTAGGAAAGTCGAAACAGGAATTTAGAGCGCCACCACAATCAAAATACCGGCCCCGCGCGCAAATCTAGATGATCTACTGTAGGCCTAGGCTCGGATGTAATGGCGATGCTGTTTTCGGATTGATAATTGTGCATTTATAAATGACAACTGATGATTGCCGTGGGTTTCTTCTTCTAAACGCAACGGCGTCATCGACTGTGATTGGTCGACAGCCGAGGAAATGTCAATCCTGGTCACGCCAGGCTACTGAGCCGGGATCGAGATAGGTAGGTTGAGATCGAGGTCACGCCAGGCGCGAGTCGATCCAGGTGCGGTCACATTACGAAAATCTCACCCGCAGTGAGTCAAGCCAGGCTTGAGACTCTAGTGTGACTGTAGCCTACTGTACACTGGCAATAGAAAAGGTCAATAACCCAAAGTAGAAGCTTCATATCAGTAAAATTATTCACATTGGTTTCCAAAACAAAGAATCAAAATAAAAAACAATAGACTACATCACTTTCACATGACTGATTAAATGTTTACAAACTGACCAAGATTAACATGTCATGCGCCTCTTCCCAAACTGTTTCATTTTAAAAAAATAAACAGATTTTTTTTTGCTAAATTATATTTTTAAAATAACACTACTGTACCTAACACTTCATGCCTAAACCTAAAAACTAGGCCTAAGGCCTAAGACCCTTATGTGCATGTCTTCTATGATACTGAAAATGTTTTTTTTTAAATATTTAAATAATTTTTTCATTTTATTTTTTCATTTTCATTTCATTTCAAAATACAAAATTTAAAAAAAAGCCTCCCTCCCTCATCACTTTTGCAATCTAGATAGGGTGATAAACCAATAATAGTTCTTTAAATATGGCCTAAACTTAAAAATTAAATTCTAAAATTACTGGAGGTACAAGTACTGTAGAGTCACCACTGACAGAAAGTATTTTTCTTCTTTTTTTCAGTCATATAATGGATACCATTGTTATAATCAAATTATAATGAAAAGCTTCATAATAGCATACACACAGCAGACCATGAAAAGGATAGTAGTGGTTTTGTTTCTACCAACACATAAACCTCTGTACTGTGTTTACTCGATGAATACCGTAAAGCCAGGGCTGGAAAAGCATGTGAAAGTGTGACCGTTGGATGATGGTTGATAATTTTCATGAGGCACAAAGTGTTTGTTTGGAGCGATTGTTATTTATTTCATCGTTTACAATGTTATTAACTAATAACCTACAGTAATGTGCTACAAAACACCAGTTAAATATCAATTAATCTTAGTTTATTATTGACAGTCTGTTCAGAAAACTACAAATTATTTTTTAATCTAAGCAATTATTAACATTTCAGAATCTGTTGTTTTTTAAGTCATCATAAAAATCAGAATAATATTATATTTATTTTTTTCTTTCACCATGTTTGCCTGTGAGATGGTCAGAGCAATACTCCACTGACTGTATATCCTGCCTAAAAAAAAATGTATCAGTCATACTGAATACCCTATTTTATTTTTTAAATATATTGAATTCCCTAAGTATCATTCAGATTGGTCGAGGTTTACTACCATCAAGTCTTCACTTTGTTTAGGTAATGAGCGTGTTATATGGTCACTGATTTAAACAATTATTAACATTGCAATTCAATTTCTCTGCTGTACAGTTAAGTTATTTTAACGGTTTGAAATTTAGTAATAATTAGTATCAAGGATAGTGACATACCGGTAGGAGGTGAGCCTGGAAAACTTATATAATTAAACCAATTTATAAAACTTTTGACATCACTCAGGAATCTGAAGCCTTATTAATCCAGGTTATGAGGCATTGCAACTTGCATTCTTGACAAGATAAAATCATTGATATTTACTAAAGCTGCTTGATAAGCACACAAACACATAGACCATACACTGTAACTCCATTGCAGATGACACTGGCAGGCCGTCAACTGTCTTGGATTCCTCTTTTGCGATTGTGAATTACTTCCTTCCTGCCATCAGTACATCCGTCACTATATCCAAAGCTATAGTGTTGTATTAGTGTATGCAGAATAAGTGGAATCAGATAGGGAGTTATTTATTAAAAAATAAAGATCTGAAAGTTCATCGAAATTAGTAAAAGCATTGTGAAATTGAAACCACAATGCTGATCAAGCCTATATTGCACATAGATAATACTTAGATTTCATATTTTCATAGGTTTATACAGTAATTAATTGTTCTGAAAAACAATGCAATTTAAAAAAAAATAAACATACTGTATAGTACTATTCATAGAAATAGTTTATAAACTAACAAGTTTATTGGCCATCCCTATTAAGTTGAACAAGTTCGACACTATAACATTCATGCGTGACCATCCTACGTCCTTTGCACAACGAGGCATTGCATCCTAAAATCCATGTCAACGTTAAGTTCTCGCATGCGCAGTTGATTTTATGTGATGTCATTACGTTACATGCAATAAAAAGTTAATAATAATACAGAGAGGGAAATGAAAAGTAGAAATGCTTATGCGAAACTCGAATGATGGAGAAAGAGCAATTTTGTATTACAGAATATAAAAATAGAAACAGGGACTACTACTGATTAATGTCCTAGACACAGCAGGTTGGAAGAAAGCTAAAAAAAGCAAAAGAATCATGGTTTCAGAAAAGAATGCTGAATGGATCAGCATAACTACAAATGAAAAAATCTATGACGTAGCACAGATAACTTACAAATCTCTAGCAAAAATCTTATTACCTGTCTGTGGTAACACTATGCAGTAATTAAAAGAGAATACAATCATACACAATATTTGCCGCCACCCTGATCACCTCCACAACCTAATAACAAACCAATTTCTTGTAATCCTAGATTAAGGCACTATACATTACACTTAACATTTTACACTGAATGTAAAAACTAAGGAAACAAAAGAGAGAAACAATGTTTACATGTAAAAAAACAATCGAAACACAAAGCAAAAATTTTGTTTACATCTCCATGTTTATTATGTCGTTATCATGAACATTCTTTCTACCATTGAAACAGGTTCTTTTCAAAACATGTGACATTATTTCCACACTTATGTTCACATCTAACTTACACACATGAACCTTGACAAAAAAAAAATTTCCCTTGATTTTAATAAAAACTAATTATGTCGATCGATACAGTAATATCTGTTATTACCATTATAGGTTGTGCTTTTTATATATTTTTTATTTCCTTCACAATCACATCCAACAGCACGTACACTTGCCACTTACAGGAAGGATTAATGCTTTATTTAAACTACAGTAATTGTCAGATAAGATAGTAATTGTCAGATAAGATAGTAAAATACATACTCCAAGTATCAAAATGCACGCCATCATGTCGGAATTCAATAGTTGTTTTCAGTTGTGAGAAAAAATCCTGCAGTGACAGGGTTTAAAACCGGGACCCTAGAATTGGAATAAGAATCTTAAAGCCCCATTCCCGGCAAAATTTCACTAAAAACTGACTTTTTTAAAAAAAATATGCATTTGCATTACTCCAATTATTATAAATCATGGAAAAATATTGGCATGAATTTTAGTTTTACGCAAAAGAATTAAAAAAATGAGAAATACAGACTATTTCTCATAAAATATTACCATTTTCTCCACGAATTCATCGTTACTAGGCAAATTCAGAGATCGCATCCAATGGAATACTCTTGCTTTTATGTATACTTTATACAGTCAATAAAGTGCGCCCTCTCTAATGAGATTAGTTTTTGTACTTCGCATTGTGTGGAACACAAAATATCAAATTTCAGTCTTATTTTACATTTTTTTCATTCTTAGGAATATCTAAATTCAATTAAACTAGCAATTCCGCATTATATTTATAAATCTTTATAACATTATACAAAAATTAGATTTTTCTTAAAAACTGAAATTTTGCCAGGAATGGGGCTTTAACTAACAAGTTACAGCTCCATCATTACATAAACAAACAATTATTTACTTTCTTGCATTCCGAACACAAAGTACTATAGAGACAAAACTACTTATACAGTATACAGTACATACACAATTTAATTAACACTAAATCAAATAAAAACTCAGGCACCTGAGAAAAAGAAACAGCAGTTGATAAAACTTAAATTACCTGAAAACATCAAACTGACTATGTTTTGAGTCAAGACAACAGAAGCTTCACCATAGAAACACATATTTCTCAGGAATGGAACAGAGACTTGGTCCTATTTTGGACATTTAAAACCAAACTATGCTTGCCACAAGTCCCTTATTATTTCTTTTCTCATTCTGGACACCGCCATCAATGAGTAAGTTAATTTAGAGATATATCTAATCTGAAAAAAAAAAAAAAATAGTAGGGTATGCCAATTAAATTTGGTATGGCGCACAATAAGTGCAATAAAAAGCGAGTAAGTCCTAGAACCAACCATGATGGCAACTTAACTTAATTTGATACTACCTGTACTATATTGTATTTTTATATTTAGGTAAAATTCCTGTAGGAATGTAAAACCAAGGTAATTTAACAAAAGGACGCACATCTCGGGACATCAAAGGTTATAACTCTGGCATCGACATTCTAGGCGCACGTGCGTCCCTACACGCTGAACGTCACAAAAACCATAGCAACCATACCATAAACCGTCAGCGTACGTGACGATTTACCCACGCGCGTGTTAGTTGCCATGTTAGTCGCGCGTCGTGCGGTGATTACAAAGGCCTAATGATATTTTGCACTAACATTAGACTGAAATATATTCTTGTCTCTTATACACATCTAGATGTGTATAAGAGACAGGTAACTCAAATATTCAATTTAATTTATTTACTCCAAAGTTGCAAGTAGATCTTGGTGCTAATGGAGTCCATCAGGCCTACCCTAACAATGTATAAGATTTAAATTTAATATCAGACTTTGATTGATCCTATGGACATCACATTAATATAAAATCACAGAATATTAATCAAAATCATGAGTAATTTTAACAGAATGTATCACCTTGGACAACAAAAGTTGTGGCTTTACTGCCATTTAAAACAAGCAAGAGTTTAGTTAGCCTTGGATGAATGAGAAGAAAGGAAATTCTGACAAATTGTGGTATTGGTATATTAACCTTAATACTACTACTATAAACTGTTACATTTTTTTCTCATTATATCCTGCATTTGTTTATGTTTCCCTTTATGAAACTGTTTTACTTTCTGTTTCAAAGCTAATTGTACTATACTGTAGGCCTACCATCTTACTGAATTAATTCAGACCAAATGAATTTAGTTTATAATGTTATTAAATTTATATTTTTTTTTTCCAATGTTCTTTTCCAAGTTGCAGTGTCACATTGTGCTGATTTGCATATAGGCATGGTCCATGACTACCTAGCTACAGTAAACAGCTGCTCACGGTGATAGACTCCACAATTACAGGAGCTGAAATGAGCCATAGGATCAGGGACCCCCCACGCCTTCTGAAAGATGTATACAGAAGGCTCATACCACAATCTGTGGAGAGACTAATGACCTAAGATCATTATACACAAGGCCCTCGCACAAACACATGCTCAACCAACTTCATGACATTGAATGACATGCCAGAAGACTTCCCACGACTGACAGACCAATTATTTAATACATACAATTATTTTACTTGCTCCTCACGGGCCTCATACCTCTTGAAGAATGCAGATTAGTAAGTGTACTTTCACACCTAACCAAAGTAGATCATGTCAGGGTCACCAATTTGGTTAGGTGTGAAAGTACACATTTCTAGGCTCCCCCCCCCCACACACCCCAGAACAGTGTCAAGTGTCAAAAGAGTGTTCTGACACAACTTTTTAAAATGTCAGTGAATATTAATGTTATGTATTGAAATAAAAAAAAGAATTCAAATTCTGGATCCGCCCCTGTTCAATGGGACTAATAGACCGAATTAGCGACGAAAGATGACGTCATCACAATTTGGCCGGGTGGGTATAAAATTCTAAACAAATCCTAAAAGTCCTATTCTATAACATTGCGAGTTTTTGTATGGTGCAGGAAAACAAGCACAAAAAAACACAAAGTATGCGGGTAAGATACTTTTGGTAGGTTAAGGAAGGTTCATAGAACCATCAGAAGACGTTTGATTTGATTTTCATGTAAAATTAAGTTAAATATACGTATAGAGTTTTTACAGGCTAGGCCTCAGCCCCTGACACTTGTTGCACGACAACGCGGCATGGCTGGATATGATGATTGAGTGAGGCCTGACTGTAAACGTTCAGCTCCGTGCAGTCTGCCAAAGTTATTGGTGTGAATTTAGGAACATTATTCAATAATTTTGAATAACTTACTGTAGCTCTCCTTGAAATCTGCAAGTACAACACATTTCATGAGTTTTGCAACAAGCACATTCATCGACCGACGCCATGATTCACTGTGAGTGAATACATGGCTGCTGTCGTCGTGCTGTAACACAGGCAGACACAACCAATGTACATTTTATTCCCAAAATAGTACGATTTATTCTCGTTATATTTCACATTTAGCATACACAATCGTTACATTCATAAACATGTAACAATGGTTTCTGTTAATTTAAATCACTCTCAACTTTACACACAAAGCGTGTATGAGACATTTTAGTAAAGGCTATTTTCTTAAATTACTCGAATACCCACTAATAGCTGAACAGCGTCGATCACTAATTCGGTCTATTAAAAATGGTTTACGTTCTACCATGGAGGTATGGTTCTACTATGACAAATGCTTGTTTGGATATCCTCGTGATGTTTGGAATACATCTTGATCGGGTAAGCAACCTCTGGTTTACAGATTTTAAGCAAAATTTCTAAAATTTATAACTTTACTTTGAACTAAAAGCTTGTACTGTGACGTTCCCGGTGACTTTGTGTTTTCATAATTTTTCACAAATTGGTGGCCTTACAATTTACTGTAATGTAAATTGAGGGGGCGCTTATGGAAATAGATGAAAATCGCGGGGTTCTTATGGGAAATTATTAAATTCAAGAGGCACTTTTTGAATGAAAAAAGATTAAATAAGGACATTATGAATGGTGGTTAGAAAAGATAATCGTCCAGAGAAAATGGCTCATGACAAGAATGCTTGAATATTTACATAACAGCAAAATAGCAGATGCTAGTGGTTAGCTTGTTGGCCATCGGCCGATTAAAATTAGCAGGATGGCAGGATCATTGTATTTAATCTTATAAACTAGATGAGAATGTGCTAAAAGTCGGAAAAAGAAAAAGAGGAGTAGGACTAGGCATAGACAAATATGCAAAAAGAGTAAAGTTGGAAATATACTGTCTGTCCAGGGATCGGAGCTCTCATCTGTCCAAGAGTAATAGGCCTATCTTCATTTTGATATTGACCAAAGAAGAATGTGTTTCCACTCTACAGCTCAAATCATGCCAACAACCACAGTCCCAAGATTGATTGGATTATTGACTTGCTAAAAAGAAAATCTTATGAGGGGGCGCTTATTCAAACGGGGCGCTTAGGAAAATTTTCACGTTAGGAGTGGCGGTTATTCGAGAGGGGTGGTTATTCAAACGGGCACTTATTCGCGCAAGTATGGTACAAGTACTTGCGAGTAGAAAACAGACGTCAACCGTGTTATGATTGGCCAAACGAACATGTGACAGTGACAGGTCGAAGGGCAACACATGTGCTGCTTGTTTTGTTTTGATATGGAAACCAAGCACAGAAAATCAGTTCGAACAATACAGCTATTATATCTCTATGGTTCGAATGCAACAAGATTAAAAAGGCATAACATGTTTATGAACTTATACTTCATCCTCTCTCGGCTCGAATCAATTGGCGTTTCCCATTTTCTTGGCGGTATAATAGTTATTTATTGTGTCAACAATAGTTCTAGACTTACCGCGTATTTAATTAATAACAATATAAATTACAACTTTATCGTTATTTTTTTTGAACAATTATAAGAAGAATAAGACAGCATTAGGGCGCTGCCAAGAGGGGAAACTGTAACAGTAAACTGCGTGGAAGGCACAACAAATTTTTTTAGAGGCCCTGTCAATTTGGAGGGGTTCATAGGGGACATTTTTGAGGGCACATGATAGTAATTATTATTTTTGAAAGAAATATTGAAAAAAAAATGCTACCTTCAATTTCTATGGGCCCCCCTGGTAAGCTTGGGCCACAGGGAACTTTCCCCTGCTCGTTCTCCGTGGCCCTTGACCTTTCCCCCTGCACAACTCTCGGTGGCCCTGGACAGCAGAGGAAAAACAGTCTTTCCATGACGTAGCGACGGGTTGGTGAGTGCGTGTAGTCCAACAACAATTTCACAAACCTGTATAAAGGCCGGGTATCACTCTTAAATAAATCACAGGAGTCCTAAACGTGTTATGATAGGGTTGCAGAGAAAATCTTCCGACTTTGTGATTAAAAAAATATTTGCAGGCAAAATAATAATGATGATGATATTAATAATAATAATAATAATAATATTAATAATTGAGAATATATAGCGCAAATTATAAACAATGTTAAAATCAAATGCGCTTTAGACTGGAATTTACGATGTTTCCTTCAAAAATAATAATATTTAAATTAATTTTATAAATTAATTTTTAAAAGATTGCTTTTGTTGATATAGTACGATAGGCCTAGATTATTTATCATTTTAAATTTTTTTATTTATCATTTTTAAATCATCAAGTCGAAGATCTATCTGCAACCCCATCATAAAACGTTTAGGCCTAGGTACTCTACCAACCATGTCATGGAAAGACTATTTTTCCTCTCCTGTGTATTTTTTTTTTTAAGTTAAAAAATATACGAATAAAGAGTAGTAATTCATTTATTTATTGTTAAATCGTGTTAAGTTTAAGAACTACTGTTGACACGATAAGTTCATTACAGTAAAACAAACAAGTTTTTATGGCATGACAAGGTTTGTCTTGTCCTTTTGTATTAATATTATTGTTTGTAATGTTTAATTGGCGAAATAAATTAAATGAATGATTGTTGCTTTTGAACAGTTTCTGTGCTGTAGTTTCATATCAAAACCAGTCAAAACAAACAAGCAGTACAGCACAGCACATCGCCTTCCTTCGACCTTTCATTGTCACATGTCTGTTTGGCTAATCAGAACACGGTTGACGTCTGTTCTCTAATCGCAAGTGGTACAAGTCATATTATGGTAGCTTGATGCCTATCAAATAACTAATAAAATTTCACCAAAATTCGTCAAATATCTGTAGCTTCCAGGGGCTTCTCCCCCTGGACCCCTACCGGTGGCCCTTTAGGCAGCCTCCCCATCGGGGCCTTTTAACCACCACCCCCGTTGGGCAGATTCTGGCGCCATCACTGACCCTGGGTGAGGAGCGCCCCTGCCTTACCGCTCATCCCCTCAACTTGCCTATGTACAAAATGGATAAATAGATGAACCTCGAATAGAGGCCGACCAAAGGCCCAAACATAATATAGGCCTAATAAAAGACTTTGTTTGTGGTGTGGTTTGGACTGGAAAAAAGTGTTTTGGTTGAGAGAGGCTGAGGATTGTGAAGTGACTTTAATCCACTGAATCCAGAAGAAAAAGTCATGTAAAATTTACCATTTACAAACCAATACTAAGGCAACCAAATAAGCAATAAAGAATGTTAGTGCATTGGAGCAGTGTATAGCTTTAAAAGCTCATACACGATTGTCAACCGGACTTCACCCGGTCTATCACGACTGTTTATCTCATCGCTCACTCAGTGACAACAGTGGTTGAGAGCCTAGCCAACACATGAAGCTGGCATTACAACAATATAATGACAATGTAGTTCACTGTCAATTAGTTAAATTATGATACGTGGATAAATATATACTACCTTCATTCATCCTGTCTTGAATCAACCGAGTATAATCAATAGAAAAGAATATACCATTATTAAACCTATAACTTCTGTCATCCTTCTCTCTGTCACTCATTCAAAGTCAACAAAAGTTTGTTTAATGACGGCGGATATTCTTCCTTGGTGTGTTGGCGTCAAGTCAGCTGTTTGTAACGCGGCAAATATAAAATTACGTAATCGCGGCTTTGGTTTGAACTGTTGCCAGATAAAGACTTTGATTAAATTATGATTTCGATTTTTTTTTTTTGTCTAATATTAAAAAAATTTAATTTGATAACATATAATTTCATATTAATCGAAAACTTCGTTGAATAATCTGTGATATTTTGTCTAATCTCCAAATTAATTTTATTTATTTTAGGAGATACATACAAGATAACCATAGAGTGGAAGAATTCCCCGCGCGCCGCGCGCCGCCTAAGTTAAATGCCACCACCCCACCCCACAAAAAATACAATACACAAAATGATTGAATATCCCATTCACGATCAAATCTATGTGTGTTGGTCTGATTAGTGTGATGTATAGATTACATCAAAGCAGTGGCTTATCTAGAAGTCTTGAATTGGGGGGGGGGGCGGATGGGGCTGGTGG
>NW_022713615.1:1474454-1478029 GCF_011630105.1 Anneissia japonica
CCCCTAGATACGCCACTGCATCAAAGCCGCATATTATTAAATAGGTAGACTAACGGATGATTTAAGGTCATCTACACACTAAAACATGTTGTCATTATTCATGCCAAATGGATGCGATGGAGTGCTTGCATGTTTTTTTTTCAACGTTTGTTATTGTTTTAACGAGATATGGCTTTAAAAATATTTTATAAATGTATACATGTTTGTATTTTCGAAGACAGTATTATGTTGCTTCCATATTGGTTTGGAAGCACTTGGCTGGAAAATGGTATATAAAAAAAATCATATTCTCACCTTATTTAGTACAGGCCGACATTTTACGTACATAATTTTTTCCCCAAGTGACTTATTTATTTATTTACTTACTTACTTACTTACTTACTTACTTACTTACTTACTTACTTACTTACTTACTTACTTACTTACTTACTTACTTACTTACTTACTTACTTACTTACTTACTTACTTACTTACTTACTTACTTTACTTACAATATATATTTAAGAGTACGGACATTAAAATTATAGAGGGCGCATAATATTTTCTTGAAACAGTACCGTATTGCAGCATGACTGCAGCACGATTTAATTTGATCCAAATATTAGTGCGTACTGGGAGCCATGTAGAGATTTTTTTTAATTAAAGGCATGTTTATACTATCACCATAACGATCAACGATAAAAAGCTAAAAAGCAATTGTTCATATAAGAAATAAACAAATTAAGAGAAGTTTTCTTACTGGCACGATTCGATAACGATTTATCGTGTATAATATATACGGTACGATAAAACGATCAAGAATCAAGAATACTTTATTATCATCGAACAAACAAGTAAACAATGAAATTTGTTAAATAACGAAATAGTGAAATTTGTTAATAATTCCACAAATAAAATTAAATGACGTCATAATCATAGGAAAACGATAAAATCGTTTTTACTACTACGATTTTATCGTTTTCCTATTTATGACGTCATTTATTTGATTTGTGAAAATATATTTTTATCATATACACAATAAATCTTTATCGAATTGTCGTGCTAGGGTGAAAACTGCTCTCATTTCTAGCTTTTTATCGTTGATCGTTTTCGTCATAGTGTAAACAAGCCTTTAAAGAAGTTGGCATAGATAGGTTTTCGGGTTAGAATTAGTATTAAAATCATTATTTTACGCTAACTGACGTATTACCGCACTGAAGATTGACTTGTGTTCGTCCCCAAACCAGGGCCATCTCTCAGCGAGTGGGTTCTACTCATGCGTAATAGACCCCACTGGAAATAAGCCTTCTTATAGACTTTCGTGGGCTATCGTATCCTCGGTGTTTACACCGAATAAATCCATTCCAATCCAATACTGGGTCATTTTATTAAGATTTTTATTGAAATAAAAGGAAGAGAAATCGATAGATTTTTGCATTAGAAATAATAAAAATATATTTTTTAAAAGTGTTTTAAACCAGCTGACGTACCGTACTCGTCTACTCAGTACAATGCAAAATAGGCCTACTCGAAAAGAAAAAGAAAAAAGGTTGGACAGTCCCACACAATTTTTGGGTCCACAAAGAATGGGTATGTACATTTTCAAAAATAGGTCTAAATTATGCTGTTTTAGCACAAAATGAGTCCTGATTTTGAAAAATTGGTCAAGATTTCTCATATTTTGCGTAAAATGGGTCCATTTTTTAAGAAAATGATTATATATTATTTGAATTTACGCGTAAAGTGGGTCCATATTGATATTTTCCCGCATTGTTTGAAAATCCTAGCTACAGCATTGCATGTAACGGTGATGTGATGATGATGTTTTTAGGATCTGGTTTTTACATGCCCATTTTTCGTAATTATGACTATTTTGGATAAAGAATGTTTTGAGCAGTGGTGGATTCAAGGTCTCCCCCTCCCCCTAGATTTTTTTAATGAAAAAAAGAATATGGCCCCAAATCCAAATTTAAGTCTGAAAGTGTAATTTCTGGTCATCTAGAGGTGCCCTAATCATAAATTTTCTTACCTCAGCCCCAACCATGGTTGGGCTGAGGTGGGTGGTTACCCAATCTGTAAAAGTCCCTCCCTGGAGTCACCGCTGGATCCACCACCGTTGAGTTTTATATTATTGTTAGGCTTACTAATATTATTTATGATGCGTTTATTGCAATGAGTCACTTTATCATCTTAGAACAGCCCTAAAAACTTTCAAAGCGCACTACTTTCCATGGGACTTCGCCGCTGGACTCCCCACGGGGTCTTACGTAGGCCCTACTTTGCATGCTCCCACCACCCGCCCCCCTTTCAAAATCCTGGCTACGTCCCTGGATGCTATAACTCGCAAAATAAGGTGATTTTAGGTGATTTTTAACTACTTGCAATTTGATTGAAAGCCTGAGCCTTCGCCGAATGCAAATTGTTAGCTAAATAGGAAATTTTAAAGTAATTCGTAGGCCTACTTACGCATGGGTGATCTTAAATTTGTCACGCATTTAGTCCACGCATGACGACGAATAATCACCAATTCAGGGAAAATATATTTAAAATTAGAAGAAATTAGTTTTATTAAAATTATAAAATAATCATGCAGTAACTTATTGTCATTAGAGAGATTTCGTTATCGCGTTTGGGATTCAATTCACCAAAAGCTTTGGCGGCGCGTGTGTGGTCTTGCGACTTCATTGTCACAATGTTGATTATCCATGAAGCTATCCAAAAATAAAAACAAATTGAATTAAATATTTTGATAAATGATTTTCTCATTATAAATAAAGACAACGAAATTCCTAAAATATATATATATATATTAACTACCAAAAATGAAAAGAAGCTTGTTATTTTTAATGTAGGCCTATTTAATCTTGAATGTTCTAATGTTTCTTAATTAATTTTTCTTTTTAATATTTTGAATACAAAAGAATTTGTTTCTGTATTAGTTTCAACAAAGTAGTTTCTGTAATATGGAAGATTTTTTTTTTGTTTTTGTTTTTTTGTTGTTCTTGTTTTCAAAATATCTATCTACTTTTAAATTTTGATTTTTAATTGTGTATAGAAGATGGATATGCATGTTTTTATTTGTACGCAAGATTGTCTTTGAGTCGGGTTAACTCACTGAAATCTATTAAAAAAAAAAGAATCTGCTATCAAAAAACTCCAAATATTAAGTTAGTTCTGGCTATCTGCAAAAGCCTGGGAAGATTTTTAAATTTAGTAGACTCAAAATCGAGGTGGTTTGAGGCTTTACTTTACAGAATATAGCACTATTACGGTAGCTACTTGCCACCTGCTAATTTTCCCCACTGATTTTTTTTCTACCTGGAGAGTTATTCCCGGCCCAGGCTATCCCCCCTCCCCATTTGTTCGATGCATTGTTCCTCCTAGTTTTCCTATTGATTTTTTTTCCATCAGGTTATTTTTATTATACTTTATAAGAGAGAACATATTTTTTTTTAATTTTGTGTTTTCTCTATATCAATCAATTATTATCTAGTCATTGTAAGGTTACACTAAAAAGGTGTGCCGATGATACAAAAGCGTTATTCAATCAATTGACTGATTGACTATTGATGCATTCGCAATACCGTATTGATGAA
>NW_022713615.1:1478057-1479277 GCF_011630105.1 Anneissia japonica
TACACATTGTAGAAACGTTTTGAAAGTTTAAATCCGGTTTTACATGAGAAATACAGGAAAGAAAACAGGATATCTATATAACATTTTTCCTTTTTTGGAATTTCGATATCATACCTTTTTCCTAGTCATTCTATATACCCATATTTCATCCACAAAAAAACACTCTATTATTTCTGTACTTCTACAGTACTTCGGAGGTCAGTGCCCATTAGTGATTCTCTCCTACGATACGCCTACTACTGAAAGGTCCACTGATTAATCTCAGATAAGAAAGTATGATACATACTCCAAGTATTGAAATACACGCCATCGTGTTGGGATTCAATATTTCGACATTAATTATGTCATCATACGCCTACTTTTATTTCAAATTGTGTGTTACGGTTGATGGTAGCAAATACGCCTATATCATTAAATATATTTCATTTAATTAATGTTATTTAATTTGTTTATCAGAAAATTAGGTTAATTTATGTTTTATAAAGTATGCGTATTATATATATATATATATATAGACTAAGCCCCACTAGCATTCAATTAAATACATTAGAAACACTGTTTTGGCTCGACGTCGTAATAATTATGTACGAAAGTGTTTTCTTCAAGCCTATCAGTTCATCGATCTATGGAAGAAAGAATCCAAATACTCATTGATGTTGGAATATAGAATACATACCAAGTTGGAGATAGCTAAAGGCTTGAGATTTAACAGGAAATAACCCAATTGACGTGAGTCGAGGGCCCGTCCAAGGGCCCCGAAAAATTTTGGGCTTAGATGCTCTCTGGGTACTCTGAATATCTCTAGTGCTGAAATTAAACCTTAAAAATGAGTAGCTATAACAGGAACGATAGAATTTTCGATGATCTGGGCCTGATAAAATATAGAATTGTAAATATAGGAGTGGCTTGAGCTTGAGGTTTGTTCGAAAAACGTGAGGTTCACGCCGGATGCGTGAGACTTGGTATGATATTGGCCTAATAATATATTGACTATATTTTTGATTTATTTTCTTTGGTATAGGCCTAAGAATGATATAAAATCAGCTGACCTTTTTTAAGAGGGGTAAAACCTTGAATTTTGAAGAAATTTAAGGTCATTAAAAGATACCTCAGAAGTCGGGAAAGCTCATATTTCCGGCCATCTGGGAATCAAAATTTTCCCGGGGGAGGACCCCGGACCCCCTTTCATTTTTGGGTTTATGGGAAAATGAACCCCCCTA
>NW_022713615.1:1479306-1507195 GCF_011630105.1 Anneissia japonica
AAATCCTGGATCCGCCCCTGGAAAGGGAATTATACACTGATCATTTATTGCCATTACACCTAAACAACATAATACATATTTACAGCGATATAGACCAATATAAAGTCACATGACGCAAAAGATCAAAAGGTCAAAAAATCAAACTTACCAAAAGTTGTCGTGTTTAGTATCATTTGAAAGCTCTGCAAATGATGAGTTATGTTTTCCTGTATATACATATCAGAAACTGTGTAGTTTTTCATATATTGTCCTGTAAATATCTAATTATCAAATAGAACAAAATCCCACAAACACACTCTTTGGCTGATTTATTAGAAGAGGTCAGTCCAACTACGACCCATCATTTTACTATGAAGGTTTGACCAGATATGTACACCTGTGTACTTTCTGGGGAAATGCTTAGTTCCTCCGAGTCCAAATGAACCCAGGATAGGCCAGGGGCCCCACTCTTAATTACTCTATGGTGGCCAAGGCAAATACAGTATGTTGTGTTTTCCTACTTATTGATGATTCTACATACATGAACAATGGTACCGCAAGTTACATGCTGTATAATACATTTGATTGGGTGATTGATTTGTTATAACATTAATAGACATGGTCCTCCCAGTGGTGCAACGACGAGTTATGGGTCCCGGGCCGAAACAATGTTATGAGCACCATGCATATCAGTAAAATATTTTTGCTCACGAAGTGACACCGGGGGTGAGTAAGCCCCCTAGAGATAAGTGTTAAGGATGAAAAGACTTTAATTATTAGACAATGCCAAAAAATGTTTTGTGAATAATATTTGGCACACATATTTTTAATTTGAATATTTGCGTGCAACATATATATATATACACATATACATATATATACACACAATTGTATTCTAGATTGCTTTTAACAAGGAAATAAATTATATATCAGTTGCAGATTTAGGTATTCAAAATAGAGGGAATGTGGGTAGGGAGTGGCTTTCACACACCTATTCCACCTCAGCCCCAGCATGTTGGGGCTAAGGTAAGATCATTTATGAATACGGCACCTCAAAGTGGCCGGAATTGGCACTCATATATTTAAAATGCGAGTATAATTTCCATTTTTAAAACAATTGGAAAATTGTAGGTGGCCCCAGGCCGACAGGGTCCCCATTAAACCTTCACGGATATAATACTATGATATATGTCTTACAGTCGATCTCAGAGACACATTAAGCTGTTATGTATCAACAAAGCCCTTTTGGGTAAGGGTGCCCGAGCGAGGACCCTATGGGTTGGGGCACCTTCGGGGCCCTAGGTGACGGGGGACCTGCGGACCGCCGCATGGGAGCGCATAGTCGTTACACCACTGTACATCGGGAAAGAATTTCCTACTCATTTCCAATTAGTATACTGCGTTCTTTAACGTGCACGCAGGCAATAATGCACACGGAACCAACAGGTTAAATGTCTCATCCGAAAGACGGTGCGCTATCGTAACTTGCATTTTAGCCCTCCAGCTGAAATACAAGGAAGAGCAGTGATGGGAATTCAATACACTACCTCATTCCTAAAGCCCCTTCCAATTTCCATCTTAGAAAACTTAAAGAATTTATCCTCCAAAAGGCTGGAAAGGACCCCTGTACAGGCGAATGCTTTGCTCATTTTTAAGTCAGTAATTAAAACAACTATAATAATCTCACTACAATAATTATAATTACAATAATAGTAATAATAATAATAATAATAATAATAATAATAATAATAATAATAATAATAATAATAATAATTTTAATATTGGTTGCCTTTTTGCCCTTTAAACCTGTTTGCTGTTATTGGACTTCGCCCAGAAAGCACATGCGTTACTTAAGGCTTGGTAGTAATGTGTTAGGTAGTAGTAGGAGCGCCCCACCCCCTCCGCCATCCGAGAGCTCACGAGTTACGCAAATGGGTCCTGTTTATATTAATAAGATATGCCATTATTGGAATTTATGGGACAGTACATGAAACACCACACCGTTTCTGCTATATAAACTGCAATACATTATTCAGCATCGGAAGAGCTTTCCAACGATACCAAACACGGCTTTTTGGTGAGTTTATATAAGCCTACTTATTCTTATTATCACACATTTTAAGTAGGCCTATATTTTGCGGATATTTTAAAACAAATAAACACCTATTTTTGAATTATGTTCCATTCTGGCATGAGTGACAGTAGTTCTTAAATGTCTGATTTGTTGCCTGTATATAAATAATGATTTTAGACACCAACATCATATCTGTAGCTTATTTGTTCCAATTTATGCACATTTTAGATAAATTTGGCGGCCATTTTTCAAAATGGCCGCCATTTGTATACCAGGTGAAAAATCAAGTGTCAACAGGGCTTAGGGTGACCAGGACGGATTAATTAGGATATCTGGCTATGTTGACTGCTTCTAACATTCCACTCCCCCTAACTTGATTTCTAGGCCTCTTTTTTGATTTTTTTCCTAGTCTATAACTCGCACAGGCTGTTGTTCCCACGGATCCTACTAAATACCACACGGGACCACTCGCGACCACACAGGACCACTCGCGACCACACGGGTCCAAAAATGATAAAAATATTACCACACGAGAGTAGAAAACTACTTAATAATCAATAGAAACCAACTTTTAGTACGGTAATTATCCGAATTCCGTTAAAAATCGATGTATCTTGATTTTGATTTGTTGGTTTTTCCCGTCGTGTCTCGGTAATGTAATGCGTTAATTGTGGACCTGTAACGCATTGACGTGTCCGCTGAAACGCATTCAACCATGACCTTTATGTTTATTGTTTATACTGTGGGACTGCTCAGGGATAAAATCTCTGGTCATCCGCAGATCCCAGCAAAGAAGATGACAAACAGTGAAACATTTCATTTAAAAAAAAAAAACAAAACAAAAAAAAAACATTGAAACACAAAAAGCGGTACTACTGCCATTTATTTATTTATTTTCATAGAAACATCTCAAAATACCATCTTTAAAAACATTATTCATAAGAAGTTAACTAGATTTGTCTCTGGGCTAAAACATAACATAACTACAGGATCAATACAAATAAAAAAAAATTAAAATTAAAATAATAAGAGTCAAAAACACATAAGTATAAAAAATACAAAGCAGATACAGTAATAAATACAGTTATTGTAGAATAATAGGCCTATACATACAATGGCATACACGCAGGATGAAATGTAACGTACTGTACGTAGTGAATGCTGTAGAGGTCAAGGTTGAACGCGTTTCTGGAGACGTGAATGCGTTACAGAACCTCAATGTCACCACATTACCTTCCGAAGCACGGCGGAAAAACCTGTAAAAAAAAATCATTTTTACCATATTTTGGATAATTACCGTACTATAAGTTGGTTTCTATTGATTATTAAGTAGTTTTCTACTCTCGTGTGGTAATATTTTTATCATTTTTGCACCCGTGTGTTCGCGAGTGGTCCCGTGTGGTCACGAGTGGTTCCGTGTGGTATTTAGTAGGACCAAAGATACTAGAAATACAAGATAGAGTTCTCGCATTGTAAAAATGAGGCGGAAGTCGTGCCCAACGTAGGCGGCGCCCTTCTTTTTAACCATGCAAGTTTCCTATACTTCGTGCCCAACGTACAGGGCGCCCTTCTGTTGCTCAGTATATCCAGACGCAAAAGGCGCCCTTCCTTTTCCACTAAAGCATCTTCAGATGTGTATAAGAGACAGGTTTTTTTAGATCCAGCTGTTGGGGCGTCCCATTTTTCGTATTCCCACCATGCATTTCGGTGAAACACTGTGGAACACTTTTTTTGTGTGGAGAACTCTATCTTGTATTTCTAGTATCTTTGGTAGGACCGGTTCCCACAAGTGAATTTTTTCTCCGCTCGAACTAGCATCACTCGAATAAATTCCGCTCGAAACCGCTGGAATCCGCTCGAACTGGCATTCGCTCGAAGTGGCATCCGCTCGAATTGACTGGTTCTTTTTTTTTGTATGTATTTTCCCGGCCGACTTGTACAAAATTGAGAGAATTGTACAGAATTGATTATATAGATGATGCTTTTTTGCTGGGGCATATGTGAGTGTGGCCTATGGTCATTCCTGTCGTGTATTTTTTTTTATTGAATGCAAAAAAAAAAAACAACACAGTGCTTGTATTGTAATGTTCTTTTTTGAACAGCGTTCCAGTAGGCTAGTCCTAGCCTAGGCCTAAAGCTAGGGTATGCCCAGGGCGTGTAGGTCTAGGCCTAGGCTAGGCTTAGGTAGAGCAGTAGCTAGAGTAGGGACTATACTACACTAGCTTAGGCTTGAATAAGGCGCGCTAACGCACTTTAGGGCGCTAATGAACTTTCGCACCTAACTTTTAATTCTTATTTTTTTTACCTCAACGTTCTTCTCACAGTCACAACATATAATTAACAAACATTTTCACCTGATTTAACCACTCACAAAGTACCTTTTTCAACAAATAAGCTCGCAAATAAGTACAGTGAATCTATGTTCGCTAGCACGACGAGCGGCTGCCATTTTGCAATCATTAAGAAATTGCCAGAACTTTTAATTCTTAAAGTTTTTACCTCAAATGTATGGTGCTGTTGTTCGACTATGTGTGTTCACATGAAATTCACACGTACAATAATTACTTCAGAGATTCGTAATGATCCAAATGCGTACACAGATCGGAAAATAGGGCCTAGGCCAGGGGCCTAGGCCTAAATCCAGAAAAACAACAATGATAAACGTTGGTTCGATTAACCTCGATTACGACAAGAAAGTTCAAAAAGATGGTACTGCATGATGCCACATTTTGTTGTCGGATGTTTCATGGGAAAATTCCAATTAAAATTATAAGACTGGCCTTTATTGTTTTCAAAATTTCAGAATTGACTCTGGGAATTTCTTACTTGATTGCAATAAAGTACAGCTCATCATGCTAGCAAGCGCGGAAACCCTGTTATCAACCTATACATATTTATAAAGGTATCTTTTTGTTGAAAAAATGTACTTTATGAGAGTGGTTGAATCATTTAAAAATGTTTTATAATTATGTGTTGTGACTGTGAGAAGAAAATCCAGGGAAAAAAATTAAGAATTAAAAGTTAGGTGCGAAAGTGCATTAGCGCCGCACTTTAGTAACTCCATCCTAACCCTAACCTTAACAATAACATAGCAAGACTGCAGTTGAGGTTAGGTTAGGGTGGAGTATTAAAGGCAATAGCGCCGAATAAGTTACCGACGATCAGGCTTACTATTTCCTCATCATTGATAGAGGTATGTACAATATTTACTATGCAGCATGTATTGTTATTTGATTGGTTGGAAACAAAGGGTGTGGCAGAGGCCTAAACAAATAAAGAGATTTGATTGGTTCCTGCTTCTATTGATTGTTGGGTCTGTGGTTATAGGAACTACAGCAGTGTGAGATCACATACCTGTAGTTACTGTTACTGAGGTTCATTAAATGTGATACTCAGTGTGCAGTGTTTATACTAACTAATTGTTTATTATCAACAGGGCCGTGTTAGGGAACAGTAGATTTCTACTGAATAGGTTAACCAGTACAGATATAATATATAAGATGATATAGATTTAAATTATAATGTCAGTCACATTATGTCCTATAGTTTGGTATGTTTTCCTATTTTTTTATTTATTTTTTTTTTTTTTTCAGATGGAAAATGTATTTCCTTATTTGTATTTTATGAGAAGGACAATACAAGTTATCTATTTATCCTTCTATCTATTATTCTACACAGGGTATCTTTGTTGTCACATGTGGTTATTATTGCAGCAAAATACTAATGATTGACTAGATCAATTTTTGCATCATCAGTGTTCATTTTCTTTGGTTAAGCCATGCTAATTTTGGTCTTCCTCTTCTGGTCATTTTACTTTGCCTCCTATTTCATAGTTTTTTTCAAGCATCTTCTTTTAACTCATGTGTATCTCCAACTGAATTGTTTCCTTATTTCTTAAAGCTCTGAATTTCTCTGCATGGTGCATAGTTTAATTAATTAATTAATTTTTTTTTTTACCATTGCGAATAAGCTAAGTAGGAGAGCTTACCCAGTGTTAAGACATAGTTAATAATAATAATAATATTAATAATAATAATAATAGTTTCATAAATCTTTCTTAATTTCTTTCTTCTTATTAAGAACCTTACCAAAGTCTACCCAATTTTATTTGAAAGAATATGTGTTATGCCTAAAAATGGTCATGATAACATCACATCATGACCATATATAGGCACATCATAACTATATATGGGCATATAAGGATGGAGGACACCACTGGTTCCTTCTTTATGTTGACAACCATTTTATCTATTGTATATTTTTAGGTGTATTTTAGTTTTACTTGTGTGTGAAATATATACCAACAAAGGAATATGTGGCGGATTAAACCAAACCTTGTAGCATGCCACAAGAGGAGTCTACAGCAGGTGGTTTCACGCCACATGAGTGCTTCTACCGAGGGACAGAAAGTGATGGGTATCCGTCGAGAGGATTATGGCTCGCAGTGGGAGAGAAGAGCGCCACTTAGCCCAGCACATGTCAAAACGTTGATTGAGAGTGGTGTCAAGGTGCTGGTGCAGGACAGTAACAGGAGAGCATACCCAATACAAGTAAATTTATTTTTTGCCAATTCATTATTCACCAATTAAAAACCTGTATTAATGTTTTTTTTATAATACTTAATAATTTTAATTATGGACTTATAACCATATTTTAACATGTATTTTGTTATCTATTTTATTATTTTATGATGAAATAATTATTGAATTGTATAGAAATAGCTATCTTATGTAGTTTGTTCTTGCTCAATTGATTGCATATTATTAACCAGTTACTGTATGTACACTTGAACATATTTTTTGGATACCTTGTTCAATCCTTCAGCTTTCTTCCTCTTTCAGGTTTTAGGTTTTTAAAATATATAGTTTGAATTTTTAGAATTGAAAATCTTTTTCCCTCACCTGTGTGCAGGATTATGAGAATGCTGGGGCACACATCCAGGAGGACCTGAGCGAGGCATCATTCATACTCGGAGTGAAGCAGGTTCCAATCCCCAGACTGATTGCAAACAAAACCTTCTGCTTCTTTTCACACACTATCAAAGCACAGCTGGAGAACATGCCATTGCTTGATGCTATACTAGAGAAGGTCAGAAGTTGTTCATCCCTCATTCTATCTCATTCTTTATACTTGTGTTCTAAGTTTAGTTTTATAAATACTTGATTTCCAAATCACTACAATGTCACTAATGGTGTTTTCACTGTAATCAGTGTTCTGCGTCTCCGACGCAATCAGGAGGTCTCCCTGATTCAACCGATCATTGGCTGTCAGCTAGCGTGCAGTGATTTTTATGGAAACCAGGTTTAACATCAGTTTCTTGGACATTCTACGAAAAGGAGGAAAAATCAAACGAATGATATTGACTCCCTTGTAATAATGGCAGAATAACAATTCTAAAATCTGTCATTGTATCCTCGCTATTTTTTTATATCATTTTCCTTCCTATTCTTTGTTTTTAGAACATACGTTTAATTGATTATGAGAAGATTGTGGATGATAGTGGGAAGCGTCTTGTTGCCTTTGGGAAGTTTGCTGGATTAGCTGGCATGATCAACATCCTACATGGCATGGGTTTACGTCTACTGGCACTGGGACACCACACGCCATTCCTGGTGAGTTAAAAAATTTCATGTTCACCGAGTCTTATACATTGGCATTAAATTGCACTTAAATCTGGCATAATGTAAACATGATGTGCACAGTCCATAGAGCATTAGAGCTATCAACCTAATAATTCATGAAAAAATATTTTCTTTTTCTTCGAGTGCCATATGTGATACACGCTTCGGTGATAAAGAGCTCCCAGTGCTGATGATCTCTCGCCCAATTGATAAAGTCTGCAGGAGGGTTGCTAAAGCTTTTAATTTGGTCCAAAAACATAATTCGCTGCCTTCCCTTTGCTCATTTTATATGTTTGAAATTGTGTGGACTTATTATCCAAGTAAAAGAGATCATATAATTTGCATGTAATACTTTACTTTTCAGCATATAGCAGCAGCTCACAACTACCGAGACAGTAGCATGGCACGCCAAGCGGTGCGGGAAGCAGGGTATGAGATTGCATTAGGCCGACTACCCAAATCTATTGGACCAATGACCTTTGTATTCATGGGTTCAGGCAATGTATCCCAGGTAAGTAGAGGGTGCTTTCTGATTATAATGCAGTCAAATTTATATTTATTGCCAGTAAATGAAGAGATAGAGATATACATTGACTGCATTTATATGAATAAAATTAACTTTGGAATTTCAGGGTGCCCAAGAGATCATATCTGAATTACCTGTGGAATATGTCAAGCCTAGTGATTTGAAAGAAGTGGCTGAGAATGGAGGTTTGTGTTTGTACTAGTGGACTAATTAAAAAAATCATAAAGTAATATAAACAGTAAAAATATGGTTATAACAGAGTATTAAAATATTAGCAGCTTTTAAACACAATTATATGATATTTGTCAGTCTCAGTAGACATGAAAACATAGGTAGTCTGATCAGATTTGTCAAAAACAAGCTTATACTATATGGCCAAGTCTGATGAAACACTGTAGAGTTTTGCAAACACAATTAGTATTTTCCCAGCTGAATATAGAGAACTACATTGTTACATAACTGTATCACATGTCACATTTCGTTACCAAGCGATGCCTACCAATCAGGTACTTGGATTGGTTCCTCCTCAGCTGTGCCGTAGTTTTAATAGCTTTTTCAACTGATGTATTAAAACCTAATAATTCCTGATTATAAACATATAATTAAACATTAAAGCTCGGGCATATTAGCCACCTGGATAGTGTTGCTCAGCAGCAAAAAGGTATCACATGGTGTGGTGACATCAGTGACAAATAAATGTATGATTAGAGTAGATTGATAATTAATTATGTTGAATACCTTTATGAAGATCACAGGAAAGCCTATGCAACAGTTGTCAGACGAAAAGACCATCTAGTGCACAAAGATGGTGGAAAATTCAACCTGGAGGAGTATAGCCATCATCCGGAAAGGTTCCGTTCTGTCTTCAGTGAAATGGTAAGAATTTAATAACCCATTAAATTATGTTTAGTAATAATAATAATTGTCGTCTTATATTACGCATATTGTAGGGACCTCTATGCGCTTACATTATTGCTCCCGGATCACTGGATCAAGCACATATGGAACACACACTCAAGCCCCATGGGGGAATTCCGTAATGTTGCAGCTGTATTCAGCGCAGGCAGTGTTTGAACCTACTGGGTACCGACTTGTACTCCTGGGTGGAGAGAAACAACCGTAGATAAAGTGCAGTGCCCAAGGACACAAGCGAATTGCACAGCGAGAGTTTCGAACCCCCGACCTCAAGATTAGGAGTCCAAGCCACAACTGATGCGCCAACCACTTCTACGTTTATTAGGATAGTGTTGAATTTTGAATTATTACACTAGTCCTAGGCCAATCCCTTCACTTAGGCATTTGCAGTAACAAGTAGTATTGTTGTAGGGTTGAGCTTGGCTTGCCTTTCAATTCCAGAGTCCAATCCCATTGTAGCACTACAAGATTTTATAATATGCGCCACTTATAAAAATCAGCATCTTGGTTCTTATAATATTTGCTATAATGTTATTTTGTAATCATATTTAAACAATAATCCACTTGATTAATTCTTTATATCTAGATTGCTCCTTACAGCTCCTGCATCATCAATGGAATTTTCTGGGATGTTAATCATCCACGATTCCTTAGCAACATGGACACAAAGACCTTACTCAGCCCAGAGATGAGCCCTAAGACTGATGAGTCACCTGGATGTCCCAGATTGCCACACAGACTGCTAGCCATCTGTGACATCACTGCAGACCCAGGGGGCGCTATTGAGTTTGTGTCAGAGTGTACCAGTATTGAAGCTCCGTTCACATTATATGATGCAGACCACAGACATCAGCATTTCAAAAGTTTAAGGTAATTTAAATTATTAATATCGTTCTAATTTTTTTGACACCCATGTAAATTAATTGTTTGTTTTTTGTTTTTGTACATTTTTTTCATAATCTTACAAGCATTAATTAATTAGGCAGTTAATGTGCACATTGAGTAATGCCATTGTCATAGCGACACTGAACATCGCATTCTGCCGTGATATTGGCGCTATATAAATCATTGTTGATTGATTGATTGATTGAATATTATTTTATCTCTGACACCCCTTAAAAATAATAGAACCTTACATCTTAAGTTGTTTATTCCAACTCCCACATATTCTTCCTCATTTCTTTATTGTCTAATCAATGATAACCATCTGTTTTGTGTATCTTCGTTCTTCTTTTTATTTTAGATTTTCTGGAGATGGTGTACTTGTTTGTAGCATTGACAACATGCCTACTCAGCTCCCGAGAGAAGCTACTGACTTCTTTGGTGACTTATTGCTTCCATGGGTTCCAGAAATGGTAAGTATGCTTTACTCTTCCACCTTTTCTGTCTGATGTTTCTTTAAACTAATATTTCCTGTATTTTTTTAAAGTCATTTCTCCACCTCTGTTTCTGTCTTCGTCTTTTTCTTTTACTTTCTCTAGGTATCCATTCTGTTATTTTTCTTGTCCATCTGTTATCTGTGGTTCTGATAAGGCCCAATAAAAAAAATTATTAGTTTATCACCCTCGCGTGCATGCCTTCTATGGTACTGGAAAAAAAAAAATTTTGAAATTTTTTTTTTACAAATTTTATTTATTTATTTTTTTCATTTATTTTATTAAATAGTTAGTAGATATTGTTTGTATTATCTAAATCATGTTTTACTTTGAATATCAATGCACCAGCAAACAACAAAAGGGTATTATTTGGCTTTAGCAAAATAAAAAAATTTAAAAAAAAGCCTCCCTCCCTCATCACTTTTCCTGCCCAGATAGGGTGATAAACTAATAATATTTTTTATAGGGCCTAACATGACCTGCCCATCTCCACTTCATTTTTGCCACTTCTGACATGACATCATTCACACCTGTATTCTATCTAGAATCCTTATGTGTAACTTGCGTCTCTCCATGTCTCGTTGTATTACTGTAAACTTTACCGTGATTTTCTTTGTGAGGTGCCAGGTCTCTGAACCATATGTCATAAAACCGGTATCACACACTGCTTGAATACCTTCCTTCTTAAACACATTGGGATTTTACGATTTTGAAGAACCTCTTTGTGTTTACCAAATGCCATCCAACCCGATTTTATTTTTTCCTTTATCTTTCTGTCAGCAGTATGCTTTAACACACATCAGAAAAGGGGAATGCACTTCACTACATTACTGATGTTTTTAAATGTCAAAGAAATGGAGGATTTTTTTGCATATCATTATCATCTCTCTCATACTGGGAATGATTAGCTCTCGTTAAAGCATATCTTTAAATAATGGATTATCGGATTTTATCTCATGTAACTTGAAGTTTCTATAATTCTTCTTTTATTTATTTTGTGAAGCTCAAGTCGGATGCCACAATCCCCCTTGAAAAACAACAGTTATCCAGAGTTGTGTATGACGTAAGTGAAAGCTAAAAATCTTGTACAGTAATAGACATTTCAATAATGTCTTGATGGTTCTCCATAAATATTGCTGATATTCATATCTTAAATTTATATGGTTTGTTTATTCAGTAATTTTGATTGAATTTTATAGGCAGTGATAGCTTCAAATGGCAGCCTAGCCCCCAAGTACCACTACATCACTGACCTCAGGAAGAAAACTGATCCGTAAGTACTTTAACAGTATCAAAATGTTATTCATCAGCAGTTTCACACAATTACACAAGTGGGGCACAGTTTCCCCCCTCTTCTCCACCCTCTTAATTTTTTCAAAATAATAACAAAAAAAACAAACAAAAAAAACAATTATTTTCAAATTTAAGTCTGAATGTTCCATTTCCAGCCATCTAGAGGTGCCATAATCATACATTTTCTTACTCAGCCCTAGCCATGATCGGGCTGAGGTGGTCTAGACCCTCTGTCTGTGAAAGTTTCTCTTTTGGCGCCCCCCCCCCCCATTTCAAGTTCCTGGATCTGCCACTAAAGGCTGTCTCCTGTGTAAATGTATATGATCCTTGTTGAAAATCATGTCCCCTGGCCCCTTGGGACCCATACATAACATTCCATATAAAGCATCTCTACAAACTCACTAGGTCTCACTTTACTATGCTTTGTAATTGCCCTTCCATTGGTTCATATCAAGATTATTTCTGCTTCAGGAGTCTAGCTGTAATCAACGGTGCTGAGAAGCAGCGAGTGTTACTGTTAGGCTCAGGATATGTCTCCTCACCAGTCGTTGAATACCTCACTAGAGATGGTGGCATTGAAGTAACAATTGGTGAGCCGGATTTTGTCTCATAATATAGCACTTATAATGTGCCATCTATCCTTTGCATGTCTTTTATTTGGTTTCACCAAGCAATAACAATCATTTAGTATTTTATTCCTATCTCATTGGTTGTCTTTGTATTTTATTCCTAACGATGCCCTAGCAGGTAACAATATTTGAAGTAAGAAGCAAGGTTAATATGATAGAAAAAAATATCTGGTTCTACTCTGATACGGGAAAAAAGCCCAATGCAGGAAGTGATACTTCGCCCACAGTTACACTTGCACAAAGAAAGGAAGACACAACAAGTTCTATTACCAGATACCAACAACATTAAACGTCCCGCGACCCTGAAAAATAGTTTTGGCATGAAATATGCTTTATTTTTTTTAATTTCTAATCGGTATAAGCCTGCTTATTATTAGGCCTATGCAACTATTTGAGGACTGCTTAGAATGTGGCACTTTACCACTTATCATGCTAAGAACTTAAAACCGTCAGTTCCCAACAAACTCTAATTTTGCGTGAATTGAAATTAAGTGGTGGTGCCAGTTGCAGAGGCAGATCCCCGTCAGAGCTCTCTGTCAAAGAACTCAACACATTCGTTAGGGAAAAAATAATGTGTGACTTTTACAGAATATGAGGCTGCAAGATTGATTACGGGCCTTAAGCATTCAAAATTACTAAATTGTTAGAACTTCCGGGAGCTTAGACCCTGGACCTCTTTCAGAGGTTCTGGGACATTGCACCTCCCCTGCCTTTGGGCAAATATTAGCGCCACCAATTTTTGGGATGATTTTACACAAGCACAAAATAAAAGATCAACAATTAGTAAAATAAAGTGTCCTAATTCTTTATTTGGCAAAATATTATATCGATCTTAAGGTGCAAAAATTGTAATGAATTTAGTGTCCTAATATTGTCCTGTAGTACAATTAAAAATAGAAGAGAATTTGAAATTGCCATAAAAACTTCAATCGTCTGTGCAGCCGAAAGGGGCCTTCAGCCACAGCATCTCAGAATTTTACCTTAGGTCCATATAAATTATAGCAAGATACTTGAAGAAACTTGGAGACTGTCTTTGGCATCAAATCTAAAAATAATTTTTCCCTTCAAATAAATTAAGAACCAGGGATATATAGGCACATCATGACTATAAATGGGCACATCATGATTATATATGGGCACATCATGACTATATGGGCACAACATGACTATATATGGGCACAACATGATTATATATGGGCACATCATGACTATATATGGGCACATCATGACCATATATATATGGGCACATCATGACCATATATGGGCACATCATGACCATATATGGGCATATAACAGTTCAAAGAACATTTGATAGTGTGGATAGTGCTTCAGGTTATTTTATGTTTGTATTATTTTATAAAGGAAGTAGGACTTGGAGAGACTTTATCTCTCCGCAGTTCTCCTCTTTCAATTAAATGTATGTTATCCTTTTTTTTTATTCTTCAGCATCGTCAATTAAAGAAGAGGCTGAAAATATAGCTTCTAAATACGATAACACAGAAGCTGTATATCTGAATGTGAAAACCCATGAGGCCCACCTGCATCAACTTGTCAAGAAACATGACATTGTTATTAGGTGACTGTTACTTTCTTTAAACTTTGTAGAAAGCTGGTTGTATACCAGTATTTGTAAACCAAACTTCATGAATGATTTTCTCGGGAAATTGCATTGGTCGTTCAGTGTTCATTAAAATAGAGTTGATATACATACATACATATAATACAAAAAATACTATAACGTACTTGTATACATAATAAATTACAAAGCATATGTTTAAAGTTAATAATGATATACTAATAGTCATTTAGCATAGAATAGAATACGGTATGAAAGAGTTAAAGAATCTCGATGTTCTACACATACAGTAGGTGTTCTTAGATTATGCCCATATCTTAAATATTGGTGTTAGGAGTGGTGTATGGGAATCAAATCCACTTTATTTATGTTCAGAAGGGAGAAGGAATGATGTTTTTATATGAGTGATATATGTATATGTGGCAAAGACAAGCCAAACCAGTCACTCATCGCAAAAATTTTGAGTTATTAATACAGTGTTAGAGAGTAAAATAATAGCTATAAAATGGTAAAAAAATCATTCAAATTGGACATTTCCTTATGAAGTTACAATCGTTTAGCCACACAGCTGTTTAAAGAACAATATATGAGAAATCAGCCTTCAAAATTTATGATTTCAGGCATTTCTCATGTAGAAACTATCTTTAAATCCTCAAAAAGTGTTAATAAAATAACAGCATAGGATGATGTGTAGATATATAAAGGTTAGTTTAGTGCAATAAAATAGATTTTTAAAAATTTGACATTCCAGCATGTTTTGGCCATTTTCTCTGAAACACGATTTGCGACGAGTGACTGGTTTGGCTTGTCTAAAGCATGAAGTTAAAATAGTTTAAAGATATAATTCTAACATTTTAGGTGGTGATTGATTAATTAATTTATTGATAGATTTATTGTTCCATTGATTGGTGGGCTGATCGATTGAATGATTGATTGATTAATTGAATAATTGTTTGATAAATTGATTGATTGATTGCTTAAAAAAATTCACTGGTGTATGCATAATACTTTTAAAAAAAAAATAATTTTCAGCCATTATTTACAAATTTTAAATAATTATTTTACTAAGTAATATCAATTTTAAATTTATGCTCACAACACAAAAAGTATAATCGTATTGGTATTAGGCCAAAAAAAAAATTGTTTGCCCTCCTCCACCCACCTCTACCCACTTTATGTATGATGTAAAATATTGCCATTCTAGGCCTCTGTGGTTTATTTTTATTCTATCTGATGGGTATCTTTAAAAAAAGACACAAAAAAAACTATTTTTATTTTTTTATTTTTTTTATCATCCAAAAAAAAAAAAGGGCAAACAAACAATTTATTTTTTCAGGCCTTACCATTATTACCAACACAGTTGAGCTTTCATACTAGTATTACAAAAATTATTTACTATAATTTCTGTCTCTTATACACATCTAGATGTGTATAAGAGACAGCACTCATACAAATAACAATGCAAATAACTATTATTACATATCTGATAATTTACCAAATTGAAGTTTAACAATAAAATCATTAATTCAAAAGGAAAAAGCAATATTACAGAAATGCCCAATATAAGTGGTCATAACTGCAGTACTATTGTTACTGTACCTAAGCCTAGAATATAGAAAAACTGTAGATAAAGATTGCTTTTGCCAGGGCCTAAGGCTAGGCTTACATTGAAAGGGTTGTTTGAACACTTGCTGTACATTTCTACACAAGAACCGAAAGGTCCACTGATTAATCTCTAATTTCCTGATTATGACGTAATTAATGTCGAAATATTGAATCCCGACACGATGGCGTGCATTTCGATACACTTCATGTTTGGTTTGAAAATACTCCTACAGGCTTACTATTACCAGGGAGTTGTTGTATGGACGATGCCCTAGCAGGTAACAATATTTGAAGTAAGAAGCAAGGTTAATATGATAGAAAAAAATATCTGGTTCTACTCTGATACGGGAAAAAAGCCCAATGCAGGAAGTGATACTTCGCCCACAGTTACACTTGCACAAAGAAAGGAAGACACAACAAGTTCTATTACCAGATACCGACAACATTAAACGTCCCGCGACCCTGAAAAATAGTTTTGGCATGAAATATGCTTTATTTTTTTTAATTTCTAATCGGTATAAGCCTGCTTATTATTAGGCCTATGCAACTATTTGAGGACTGCTTAGAATGTGGCACTTTACCACTTATCATGCTAAGAACTTAAAACCGTCAGTTCCCAACAAACTCTAATTTTGCGTGAATTGAAATTAAGTGGTGGTGCCAGTTGCAGAGGCAGATCCCCGTCAGAGCTCTCTGTCAAAGAACTCAACACATTCGTCAGGGAAAAAATAATGTGTGACTTTTACAGCAAATATTAGCGCCACCAATTTTTGGGATGATTTTACACAAGCACGAAAGAAAAGATCAAGAAATAGTGAAATAAAGTGTCCTACTTCTTCATTTGGCAAAATAATATATCGAAAAATTGTAATGAATTTAGTGTCCTAATATTGTCCTGTAGTACAATTAAAAATAGAATAGAATTTGAAACTGCCAAAAAACTTCAATCGTCTGTGCAGCCAACAGGGGCCTTCAGCCACAGCATCTCAGAATTTTACCATATAAGGTCCATATAAATTATAGCAAGATACTTGAAGAAACTCAGAGATTGTCTTTGGCCTGTGACATCAAATCTAAAAATAATTTTTCCCTTCAAATAAATTAAGAACCAGGGATGTATAGGCACATCATGACTATAAATGGGCTCATCATGACTATATGGGCACATCATGACTATATATGGCCACATCATGACTATATATGGCCACATCATGACTATATATGGGCACATGACTATATATGGGCACATGACTGAATATGGGCACATCATGACTATATATGGGCACATCATGATTATATATGGGCTCATCATGACTATATGGGCACATCATGACTATATATGGCCACATCATGACTATATATGTGCACATGACTATATATGTGCACATGACTATATATGGGCACATCATGACTATATATGGGCACATCATGACCATATATAGGCATACAACAGTTTTTGTCAAAGAACATTTGATAGTGTGGGTAGAACTTTAGGTTATTTTATGTTTGTATTGTTTTAAGGAAGTAGGACTTTTAGAGACTTTATCTCTCCACAGTTCTCCTCTTCAATTAAATGTATGTTATCGTTTATTCTTCAGCATCGTCAATTAAGGAAGAGGCTGAAAATATAGCTTCTAAATACGATAACACTGAAGCTGTATATCTGAACGTGAAAACACATGAGGCCCACCTGCATCAACTTGTCAAGAAACATGACATTGTTATTAGGTGACTGTTACTTTCTTTACTTTGTAAAAAGCTGGTTGTATACCAGTATTTGTAAACCAAACTTTATAAATGATATTTTACATGCCATGCAAAGAACAGAAAATGGTCAGGCAGTGAGATCTGTGTGTGAGAGAGAGCTGATGATTGTAAATATGAGAAGAGGTAGTGAATTTAGAATCAGAAACAAATTTATTTGTTCTCGCGGAAATTGCATTGGTCGTTTAACGTTCTTAAGACCAATACATACATTTAAATAAAGTTGACATACATACATATAATACAAAAAATACTATAATGTACTTATATACATAATAAATTACAGAGCATACATTTAAAGTTAATAATGATATACTAATAGTCATTTAGCATAGAATAGAATACGGTATGAAAGAGTTAAAGAATCTCGATGTTTTACACATAGGTGTTCTTAGACTATGCCCATATCTTAAATATTGGTGTTAGGAGTGGAGTGGGGGAATCAAATCCACTTTATTTATGTTCAGAAGGGAGAAGGAATAATGTTTTTATATGAGTGATAGATGTATATGTTTGGGTATACAAAACACTAATATATGTCAAGGTGTATTAATGACATTTTTATAAAACACTATTAATTTTTATTTTATGGTTGAAGTCTCCTCCCAATACCATTCCATCCCATGGTGGCAGAGATTTGTCTGCAACAAAGAAAGAACTTAGTAACAGCAAGCTACACAAGTCCAGCTATGAAAGCACTGCACAAAGAGTGAGTATCACTTCCATGTTTCTCATTAGCTATACTTCTTTATATACTGCATACATAGATTCTAGGCATCCGATTGGTTAAGAAGCAGGCAATAACTTCAGCCATTATTCCTATGACGTAAGTTGAATGATAGTTCATAAATTCCCAGTGAAAAAAATACTATCACGTTAAATGATAGTACTTTTTTGCCATGTCGCGATGTAATCTCTAGGCCCCCACCTATAACGTGGTTGCTATGCAAATTATGACACGCACATAAGGTAAAGAGGAAGTGATCTCTACGGACGCTGAGAGAGATTGGCCCTTTGATCACCTAGGAACTAAGGCTAGGCCTACATGTACTTGTTGGGTACTCATTTCATTTCATTTGTTAGGCCTCATAGAATCTATGTATGAGATATATAAAGTAAATATTGACTGCTCCAGGTTCGGGAAACGGTGAAATCTATAGCCCCTCAGTGATGTGGAGACATAGTCTAATATCTTTCCACGGGCCTTGGGACAATAGATATCACCATTCCCCTCATGAGCAGTCAGTATTTGTATACTAGCCATAAAAGCACCGTATAGTTTTCTTTATTATTCAGGAACAGAACAGAGCTATTTAATATATGGCGTGCCTGTTCTAATTGTCTTTATTTTTTTTGAATTATTTTTCTTTTTATTATTTTCTATTAGCAATATTGTTTTGTTTTTACCTTGATTTCATTCTTCTTTATTATCATCATCCTCTTTCTTATTTGTTTGTACCATAGTGCTGTAGATGCCGGTGTCACTTTCCTGAACGAGTGTGGTCTTGACCCTGGCATTGATCACATGCTTTCAATGGAATGCTTTGATTACATCCATGATAAAGGAGGAAAGGTAAGTTGCTTAATGAGATGTGCTTAAGATTTTTATACTTAAGCTAGTATATGTTGCAAGATAAGTCATAAGTATCACAAGCAGTATGTAATATTGTTATAATATATTATTTTATATTTTCTTATGCACATTATTTTAATTTTGTCATCCAAATTTCATCATTACATTTAGCATTGTTGGTTTTCTTGGTTTAGGTCACTTCATTTGAATCTTATGCAGGCGGGCTCCCGGCACCAGAACATTCTGAAAACCCCCTACGCTACAAGTTTAGGTTAGTTTAACCTATTATTATATTAATGCAGTTTTTATTTTATTGAAGTTGTGTCTTAATGGTTAAGTTTTAGAATATTCATTGTTGTTTGTGTATCAATGCTGTGTCCCCATTGCTAATATGTTGTGTGTCTATTGTATGATTACCTACCTAGATAAACCATTCATTGCAGATGTTACCTCTAATTAGAAACGGACTAAAATAGTAGGTTCATTCATCACAGCAGGCTGTACAAGAATGCACTACATAAAGCTATCTCATAATTATTTTTGTTGAGAGCAAAGTCATATTATTTGCCAGTTTCCTTGATTGAAGGGAACATTATTAGCAATTGTCAGTTTATCACCAATGTAAATAGTTCATTCATTACCATAATTTCATCTATTATTATTATTAGTGTCCGTGGGCAATATTTGTCTCTTTTCACTCAGAAGTGCAAGTAGCTACTTAAGGCCTGTTTATACTTCAGCGATAACGATAACGATAAAAAAGCTAAAAAGCAATTGATCATATAGAAAACAAAAGAAATAGGAGATGTTTCTACACTAGAACGATTCGGTAACGATTTATCAGTTATGCGATAACAACATATTTTGACAAATGAAATCAGATGATGTCATAATCATGGAAAAACATTAAAATAGTAGCAACAATTTTATCGTTTTTCCATGATTATGACGTCATCTGATTTGATTTGTTAAAATATTTTGTTATCATATACACGATAATTCGTTATCGAATCGGCCTAGTGTAAAAACTTCTCCTATTTCTTTTGTTTACTATATTAATAATCGCTTTTTAGCTTTTTTATCATTATCGTTGAAGTATAAACAGGCCTTTAGTATGTTTTATGTTGTTATGATGTTAATAATACTGTAATAATAATAATGCCTAAAAACAATTATCCTCCCTTCTCTGCTGCCCCAAAATCAAAACACATGTAAATAATGTGATAAAGAGTTGGCTATTCAACCTGGACCACGCACATCATGGGTGTAAAGCCGGGAACTCGCAGCGCCTGGCGGTCGTCGGCCAACAGGATTTTGTGGAGAACGCCACAATGCGCATGCAGCAGATCTAATGACGATTTTAATGACGATCCATTGAGACTGCCACTGACAAATAACAGACGGTGTCTCGTTATCTGACTTCCACCATGAGCGGGTTGGATTCGTCAGCCGACAGGGGTTCGACCACCGTACGATGTAGCGAGCGCCCGACTTTACTGTTAGGATGTTAGTTTCAGTGATCCCCGGTAGATCTTGAGTAAAATCAAAATCAAATCCTTACATTTATATTGCGCCATTCCAACCATCATTGCTCGTGGTGCAGTGGACAAGATGTTGCTCTTTTCAATAACGTTCTCCTCCCCTGAGGATCGCTTCATGTCATATTCCGATGTTCCTATTTTCTCTTGCCAAAAGCATATGATTCATGCATGTCTAGGAACTATTTTTATTAATTATTATTTATATTATTATTTGACATTTTATTGTTACTTTCTTTATTATGTTAGATGAGAATGAATAAAACCAAATTTAATTAGATTTAGTAATTTTGTTTTCATGGGAGTGTGTTCTGCATCATAGATTGCAAAGTGACTCCATTGCTGTGGAGAAAATAAAATCTTCCAGGTGAGAACACACAACCCTTTTGAATTTATTGATGTTGGCCTCCTAAAATTCTGTGTGCGCTTAATGTTAATCGTCAGTTGTTCATTAACGCTACATCCCACTACTATAACCATTAGTTTTCGGGAAGAGATCAATTTAGTTTTATTAAATTTGCTAATGAAATTGAAATTATAGTTTTTTTTTTTGCTTTTAGTATTAAAGGCCTGTCATAGTTTCATCTGTGCATATATGTCAAAAGTGTATAAACAAATTATCTGGCCTATTACAGAGCATGTACGGAATGAATGTGTGTAGCTTACGTTCATTCTGTTTAGGAATGTAAACATTGCCTTTACCTTTGGCATACATATGCGCAGTTGAAACTACTAATGTGATCCAGGTTTGTATTTCTTTCACTTGCTTGTTCTATTTAGTTATAAGTTCTGGTTTTTATTATTTTATTTTGAACTTCCATTATATTAATATTTTTTCTGTTATGTAACAACTGTTTTCAGTCTATGCTACATCAATAGTTTATTTTATATTGTAAATCATGATTAATTCGTGAAGAAATTATTAAATATATTTAATAAGTAATATAATCATCCATTATATTTTTTAAAAAATAAAATTTCACCAAAATATATCTCTCCTCTTTGAATGGTCTTTAATAAGCAAAATTTTTATCCGATTATAATAATAGTAAATATATAGACAATGCGAAATTACATTAATTTTATTAGATAGAATAAGTACTCTTATGTAGCTTCTAATTTTCTTGGCTTTAGCTATCAATGTAATACACAGATTAATGTCATAGTACTGCTGTACATTATACAGATTTGGGGCATAGTACTGCTGTACATTGTACAGATTTGGGGCATAGTATAATAAAAGTATATAGAGACTTAGTGCCACCTTTGCATTATGCCTGCTTGCACAGAAATGCTTGTGGTACTGCATCAGTAGAATACGCATATGTGTAAATAATTGGATTCTTCCTAGTTTGGTTCTATAAATACCTCCATGCTTAAATCATAAATATTAAAGTGACTTGTTTCCATCATTTTTATTGTATATGAGGTGGGACTTTTTTTATTCCTTGTTTCGCGTACTTATTTTTTTTTAAGATCATCAGAGGAGGGCGGAATAAAAATTAAAATAAAATTTTGTTTTCTTATTTAGTAAACAGTTTTGCCAAAAACATCCAGACAGAGGAGAAAATAAAAATAAAATTTTATTGGCGAATGTAAAATGGGATGGTTGAATGCTTCAAATTTATATAATTAGGAAGAAATATACAACCTTTGGAGATTTCAAGGCAGCGGAGGGTGTAATAAAAATTTTAAAAACTTTTTTCTGAAATTTCCATTTTTTTATGGCAGCGGGTGCGCTAATTGGCCAGAAATAAAAATTAACTTTTATTCAAAATCATCAGTATTTGCATTCAACGGGTTTGCTAAACAAGGTATAAAGAAGTCTGACCTGATAGATAGTATAATGCTTTGATTGTCTTAGTAGATGATGGGAAGAACTTTTAAACTTAGCATAAACTTAATTTTACCTTCACATTTATATAGGAATTTAATATTAGCAAAAATATGTAAACAATTTATTTAAAGAGGTGTCTAAAGGGTTTCTAAGACAATAGATTCCGGATTTTTTTATTAATGACAATGTATGTTTTTAAATACTCATTGGTAACATTTTTACAATACAATTTGTTATTTGATTATTTTCTTTGAAATACAATTTAATACAAATGTTACTGTGTGTTATATTTTCATAGTAGTGCAAGTATTGTATTAGCAAACACTAATTACTTTCAATTTGTTATCGCTATATATAATTTTTTTTCCATTTAACAAGTCATTTTCACAGCCACTAAAATGTAATGTGAATTTCTATCGCATTGTACATTATTATCCCTATCATTTGAACACCTATGCTTATGTCCTTGAGGAGTGTTCAGTAATATTTCAGCTAGTGAACATTGTTTTGGCATATATAAACATATTGTACCAGGTTCCTACTCCTGTTTTGAAAAGACAACATATGACTTACTCAAGGGACAGTCATGTGACATACTCAAGAGATAATCAGATGACCTACCTCAGACTTAAACTGCAAATCATAATAAACATTTGATCATTCAAAACAGATAAATAGCTTTCTTCTGCATGTACCATCACCATGAATACCATGTCATAAAACTAGTCCTACTCAACAGTATTTGCCGGTGACATTTTGAATTAGCACCCAAAGTGCTTGTTGAGGACACCAGTTACATTTCAAAAAAGCAGTCAAGATCCTTGAGGGCAAATTATTCCTCCTGTTACATCCTATCCCAGAGTGCATAGCAATGCAACTGCTTTTTTTTTCAGGTATTAAGACATGCCTATGAGCCATAGCAACCATAACCATAGCAACTGTTATGAAAACAACACTTTCATTGAAATTGTTTTTAAATTGTTTATCACTTTCAGTTGGAGTCCATTCGGTGTTCTTAGTGGTTTAGGACTTGATGCCAAGTATCTAAGTGATAAAAAAGAAGTGTACATTCCACCTGGATACCTGATGGAATCCTGCAAAGACATGTCCTTCCTACCAGGATTCAACCTCCAAGGGTACCCGAACCGAGACTCTACACAGTACATCTTCACGTATGGCGTACAAACAGTTGATAGCTTCATTCGTGGGTCGCTTAGATACAAGGTATTTGATTATGACATCGGCCAATTTCATTGAATATGTTATATTAACAAATGTTTTCTATTGGGCGTCATTCTGATATGATATTCACAGCTCACAATAAATATTCAAGTGGTTATTAATTATGATGTTCAATTGTGTGTTTTTACAGGGGTACTGCCATGCTGCCAATGGCCTTTTGAAACTGGGATTAGTTGATGGAAGTCCTCACCCAGCCTTACATGAAGAAGCACCTGCTATAACTTGGGTAAATAACATACATTATTATATGTTTTTATGTGTTTGTATATTTATTTATTGATTTATAACAGAGTTATTAAAGTTATACATTACTGTTTCAAATAGTTTTGGTTGTGTAAATCATTTGCGTGATATATTTGATTTGTCAACCAATTGATTGATTGATTTCATGTAATAGGCCTATTATTCATCCAAGTTATGTAAAAACACAATTACAAATATTGACTTTCATGAAGGGAATGGTGAAATATACTGCCCCTCAGCCCTCGAGAAGATAGGCTACGGTCTCCACATCACTGAGGGGCAATAGATTTCACAATTCCCTGAATCTAGAGCAGTCAATATTTGTTTTATATACCTCATACATAGACTCTACAAGCCCTAAAAAGTGCTTAATGCCTAGCCTAGAGAGAAGCCAGACTAGCTGCTACACTAGCCTAGGCGATCAAAGAGGGTGTCTAGCTCTTTTTTGCTCATGTACTTCCTATGGCCCCGCTTGTTAACCATTCAAATGCCTAGAATCTATGTATGAGGTATATAATACCTATTATGTTGATTATTTATACTGTAGTTGCTATTATTGTCGTCATAAAGCCTCCATGTGCTTGCAGGATGGTGTGGATTTGATTAGATTTGATTATTCACTGTGAATACCAAGCCTGTTCACTTAATTGATTTCTGATGCATTATGTAATCTTTGTTTCTCTGTGTTTACCTACTCAGCGTGAATTGATGTCTAACCACCTTGGACATGATTCAGGGACGAGTGCAAGCACTCTTAAAGAGATCGTCTGTGAGAAACTTGGGGATGAAGATGCTGCACAAGTGGTGGAAGAGTGAGTGACAATAATAGAACAATGATAGTAATAATAATAATGATAATAACAACAGTAGTGATAATGATGATAATAATGGTAATGACACTGGTAATGATAATAATAATAATGATAATTTTATTCTAGTACCTTTCAATATGTTACTTTGTTGACTTTATTCATGTATATTTTTAGAGTTTCCCTTAGTGGACTACAGTAATAAAACCTAGTGTTATTCTATTAAGCTTATGTTTACATAGCATAGGGATACTTATAAATCCTTGCAAGCCTAGAGGCTTCTACTTTAATTTCTTCCCACTTTACGAACACTATTTTGGCTGGTTTTAAATGTCGACAGGCAATAATTGCGAAGTAGTGGTCAGTAATGCAGCACAGTGGACAATAATGAAAGTACAGTGTTTTTGAGAGAGTGATGATTTCAACTAAAGCTAATAAATAATGCAATTATTCTCTTTTTTGTTATTTACCCAGCCTTGGCCTCCTTGCAGACTCTCCAGCTGAGAGAAATGGAACATTATTACAGAGTTTATCAAACCATCTGAGCAAGAGGCTAGCATACAGTAAGTCGCTGGTTGAATACACTCCAACATGCATATCTCATGAATATTCATATAGTACATTCAATAATGTTGTCTTAATCATTAGATGAAAATTGTTTGATTTGGGGAAAGGGCTATTGTTCAAATGGGGATTTGTGACTTTGGTTTTTGGCCGATCGTATTTTTACAAACTAACATGAAATTTCTGTAAGGTTAATAAAGTATTTTTGAACCTGAACCTTAACTTTGAAGGTATGTTGAATAATTAATTAAGTATTTTTGTAATTTGCAGAAGAGGGGGAGCGTGATTTGGTGATAATGCGCAACCAAGCTGGCGTGGAATGGAGCAATGGTAATTGTGAAACTCATGAGATATCCCTTGTGGTGTATGGTGAACCTGATGGCTTCTCTGCTATGGCAAAAACCGTTGGTTACCCAGCAGCCATTGGAGCCAAAATGATTCTTGAAGGTGGGTTGTTTTATTGGCGTGGTTAACGCATTTATGTGCAATGCTCTTACAGAAGAGAAATATGTGTGTGAGCATTTTTTTTTTTCCATCATTATTTCGTATTTGAAGATGATTCTTGATTAGTTAACTTATACATTATTTTTTCCATCATTATTTCGTATCTGAAGATGATTCTTGATTAGTTAACTTATACATTATGGGAATAATGTAATGTAGTTAGATTTGTATAGCACTATATACCATAGTCTCAAGGTGTGGGCTAGCTCATACGGTAGTATCCAAATGTCTAATAATTGTTTGAGTACAAAAATATTGCCCCATTGAGATTCGAACCCAAGATCCCATGACTATGTTAGGCCACTCTACCATCTAAACCATGAAGACAGGTAGGTATACTCCCAGGTTTTTGCCAATTTCTAATTTTGTGAATATGTATGTTTATTATAAGTATCAGAAAATGTTATACTGCCCTCAATTTGCAAAGCAATTTATATACCTTTAACGCTTAATATAAAAATTTTTTATTTTGTTTCTTATAAAGGTGAGATTGTTGAGAAAGGTGTTATGATACCACTTGGTAAAAACATTTACAAACCAATTCTAAATCGACTAAAGGCTGAAGACATTAGAGCTACCACTAACATCAAATACCACTAGGCATCTACCGCTACAAGATTCACCAATATGTTTGACCAAAGAGTAGAAAATGGAAAGAGTGCACAGTTCAGTTCAAAAATGCATCACTACCCTGGTTACGCCATTGAAGTCGCCAACGTCGCTTTAGAAATGCACCCACTGTGGTCTGATTGCGTGATAAAAATGCGCCCACAAAAGATATAAACAAACAAACATTTGGTTCTGAAAATTGTAACACTAATATAACTATCGCTCTCTACAAAGGAATTCTATCTTGTGGAAAACATGAATAAACCGTGGTAGGTTCTACTAGGTAAGCAAAAAGACAACCAGATGCAGTGGGCATCCTCCCATAAGTGTGTAAGGGTGTATCATTCATTTATGCTCAAAACAAGGATACTGTATTCTATTTCCTTTGGTTTGATGCAAACAAACTTTATACCGTATCTTCATATTCTGGATCTTGAAGATGTGCGAATCAATGGCTTGCATCAAATCCTCCAGGGGTTGTTTCATGCTATCTTCTACCGCTACCGTAGAGGTGTATCGTAGCTAGTTAGTTGCTGTGATATGTGAAAGCCTTGACAGAAACACAGAAACAGAATCTACTTGTGTGTGTATTATTCTAATACAAAAGGTACAGAAGTGTGGAGTTTAAATTAATACAAAATTAAGGTAATGATCAGAGATCACAAGATTTGTCTTTTTATCAACTGTTTATTTACACAGTGTACACATTAGAATTTACTTGTATGTATTTTCAACTACTAAGGGTTGTGTGTGATGTAGAGTTCAGTCTGAAGGTTAATGCACAAATATGCAAAGTTGGCGAATGTACGACATTGATCTGTTGAAGCTGCCGACTGAATGCTGCTTGGAAGTAATCATGCAAGACAAAATATGTTTGTTTTAACATGTTTGCTGCCATGAACTAGAATACAGTACTCTTCTTATAGGGTGTTACATATAGACCAGTGACTATACTTGCAGCTATACACTGCTGTATTCTATTGTGTGACACTGCTTGCAGGGCCACAGCTGCAGTGGCTAGGAGTATTCAAATGGGGGCAGGGTTGATGGGGGTACTAGCTGGCAAAATAAGGTGGAGTATTTGAGCGCATTGTGTGTAGGAGTGTGTTCCTGTGCGCAACTCGGTATTTACGCCACTGCAGAAAACACATCAAGCAGCAGCTTAGGAAGGTACTTAATAATCTAAAAATAAATTTGAAATCTTTTTTAAGGGAAAAACATTGTCATCGTATGGTAGCAAACATGTTAATACACAAGAATTTCATCTTATTTACCTATATTTTATTAATAAAAGCCAAAGTAAATACATGGTATAACAAAATGTGCAAATATTTATGTAATATTAATAATGAAATTAAATCTTTGTGCCCCACTGTGGGATAGTCATGGTTCGCAGTTGATCTGACATGCATCAGGATAAACAAAATAGTTTGCAATGATATATGCAACATATGCAATATACAAATGCTGTTAGATTAGGCCCAAATCTCTCTTTTTTTACCAGTAAGCAATTTGAAGTAGCTTCAAGCCATCAATACAAACAAGATTTATCTTTCTCGCTGGTGGAGCTGTTCATCTTACATCCTAGGCTAAAATGCTGTGTGTACACTAT
>NW_022713615.1:1507381-1509529 GCF_011630105.1 Anneissia japonica
TCCCGTCGGAGGCATTTTATTACACAATGATTTTTCATAGGACTTTATTCGTTGAAAAGCTACAAGGTAGCCTACGATGTTCCATCATGTCCTTATTAAACACTGTATATGTACCTTTGATGATTTATATTATATATATATATATATATAAAACTCATTGTCAATTTCAAATCAAGTTTAGCTGTTTGCTAACCCCTGCATCAAATTACTGGGATGTACAGCTCAGAGTGTTTTCATTTAAGACTGAAGTGATAATTAGTGTGGTAGCATTTGTAAACATATTCATTTTATGGTATTGCTGAAACTACAAGTAGATGTTTTTTCGCCTTTTCAATTATGCTAATTTCTAGGTAAAAGTGGTGGTGGGTGGGAGTGGAGAGATTATTTTTACTGCTGCCTTAGTGTTCTGAATGAAGGTATAAAAAAATAGCAAATTAATTTAATGAATTTATTTCTGATATATGTTTCTACACTATTTAAGGAATACAGTAGTTAGTGTAATTGTTGCCAGGGTGTTTTTCATTTATGCTTTGAGGGTTTTTATTTGCTGATTTCTGTTTTAATTATGAACAGGGTATTAAGATATTATGATTGCGACAATGCAATGCGACTAATAAAAACTATAATTTCAAATTCATTTTATTGTGTACAAAAATACAATAAAAGATAAATAGACAAACTGCATTTGTTTCACTCACTTATTTCTCAATAATACTGCCAACATTAAAGTAAAAACTCTTTACTGTGCATGCCATGTCAAAGGTCAACTGGCATAAATCTATGTTGTGTAGATTAACCTTCATACAGACATATGTGACCCAAGCTCACAAACAGGCTGTAAACTCGCACAACACTGTATTGAGAAACAAGCCTCAATAGCCAGAACATGCCATAAAATATGAATTTCGTGTGAATTGGGTTTTTGTGTAATAAATAAAGTATAATTATTAATCTTACTATTCCTAAAGTTTGAGTTTAAAATTCAAACTGTAAAAGGCAAAATTTAGCCATTTTCAAATGGGAGTTAGTGAAAAGGAATAGGAAATTGCTAAAAATAAAAGCATTTTTCTCAAAACTTGATTTAAGAAAGTTGAAAAGATGACAATTATTCGAACGGTCATAACTTTGCTTCCAGACACCCGATTGAGTTCATGTAACTGTCATTTGAAAGTAAATGATATGTTCTACGCCATTATAACAAAAACTCATTTTGGCTTGAAAACGAGTTTACAGCCTGTTTGTGAGCTTGGGTCACATATGCAGTTTCAACTAAAAAAAATGGCTTATTGTGAATGTATTAATAATAGTTACTGTACATAAAATAGTCTCAGTAGAATTTCGAGGTCAAGATCAATATTCTGTTGCTCAACCAACTGAGCTACAACACTGGTATCCTCTTTCGTGTTATTAAATATTTGACGCCCAACAGAGTTGGAGCCGTCAGGAGAGGGCACTTTATAAGCTGCTTCAAACAACTGGTGACCACAGATAGGCAGGAGTCCAATCTTGAGGATGGATCGAGCACGAGCATTAATTCCATCATTGTGCAAGTTTACTAATGTCTTCATATTGCACTCCATTCACTACTCTTCCTTTCATTGAACCCTGAAAGCAACAATTTCACATGACAGAAAAACATTAAAACAAACAAAACAATTAGACCTGCATTGATGAAGATTGAAGGATAACTAAATCAGAGAAGTACAACAGAGTAAAGGGAAAAGAAAATGTAGATAATTGTAATCCTAATGAATTATCTCACCGATTCTAATCTGATGCTGACACAGAATTTTTCACTGTCCAACGAGAGAAGAGTAGCTTGGCATCCTCGATGAATTCCATTCAGTACAAGAACTTGTTTTCCTAATATTAAGCAAAGATAGGCCTAACTATTAGATTGTTATAATTTTATTAAAGAACGGACATTGACACAACAGCAGAATAGGTAACTAGATTTGAACTCGTCACTGAGGACGAGTTAGGTGATCCGCCGTACATTGACCCTCACGAAGCACGCACAGTTCTGATTGAAAAGTATTATATGCTAAAACATGCTCTATTCAAAGAGTAATTTTGAGCATTTTAAAAGAAATTTTAAATGAAAAGAGTAATTTTGAGCATTTTAAGGACTTACGAATGTGTACACAT
>NW_022713615.1:1509864-1511287 GCF_011630105.1 Anneissia japonica
CCGCCCTCGATTTTCAATGTGTTTACATCTTTCAAGAAAGAAAGATGAGAAGGCTCCAAAAAAGCATTCTTTTTGACCATGATGACGTCACCAAAATAAAAAATAAATGGACACGTCCGAAAGAGAATAGATTTAGCTATAACATACTCACAGGTGGGAGACAATCAATCAAGATAAGCGAGTACGTTCAAACGAGTATAAAAAGTAAAAACGTCATAAATAAAATTAAATTTTTTCTTAATTCAAATGGCAATATGATGACGTCAAAATGTCCGATCAACCATTATGATCTATAAAATCGTATCTACAACTCATGTGCTTTCAGAATATGTAATAAAAATTGGGGGTCACCTTTCAACCTAAGGAGCTATAACTGATTAAAAATAGGTCTGATTTGCATGGTTTTATGCATATATAAATGTTGACGCACGCTTACGCGCACGTAAAGTCGCGCGAACTGAAAACTAAGGTACCTGACATTCAACCTTGACCTGAAGATTATGCTCACTTAATATGATTCAGAAATGACGAATGGTTAAGATGATATGGGCTCATCAACATTTTAAGGAAAGAAAGATGTGGGGGTCAGAAAAAACAATTTTTTTGACCATGATGACGTCATCAAAATCTAAAAAAATGTCAAATATATGAAAGAGAATTGTCTCAGCTATAACATACTGAAAGTTGGAAGACGATCGATCAAGGATAAGCGAGATACGCTCAAATGCGTATTTTCAAAAATGACGTCATAGCTATAAATCACTTTCTTTGAATTCAGACGCCAATATGATGACGTCACAATATCTGATCAGCCATTATGATCTATAAAATCATATCTACAACTCATTTTCTTTCAGAATATGTAATAAAAAATGGGGGTCACCTTTCAACCTAAGGAGATATAACTGAATGAAAATAGGCCTCATTTTAGCATAATTTCACTGTATAGAGCACAAATACGGCCAAAGATACCTATGTTTGATGCGCACGTACGGTATTGCTATTGGCCAAATGATGACCAAAAAGATTGGAAGTTTGTGAAAAAAATGTCAGGAACCCAAAATATGTAAAAAAAAACATCATATCTAGCTTTCGTACGTGCTGCGCACGTTAAAATGCGCGCACGTAGTGGAAAATTTCAAAAACATTTGAAATGCCTAAAATGGCCTAAAACGTGCAATAATTTAGTCAAAAAGTGATTTTGAGCATTTTAAAATTTTGACGCACGCGTACGCGCGCGAAGTGGAGCGCAAGCGTCCAATTAGGGTACAGTACATTTAACATTAACCCGAAGTTAATACTCACTTAATACGATTTCGAAATGGCAATTGGTTACGCTGATATTATCGATAATGTAAAAACGCAAAATTGCGCGTAGATGACGTCACGCATGACTGAGCGCGTTGAAAAGCTTACCATGACT
>NW_022713615.1:1511293-1535394 GCF_011630105.1 Anneissia japonica
AGCCAAATGTTCGCTGACAGCAATTGTGCGTAACTCGTGGCAGTTTTTGATATATCGTGCGAACAAAAAAGGGGAGAAAGAAAGAAGAATAAAAAAAAGAAGATGAAGATGATGATCCTGACAATAACAATAGGTGATCCGCACTAGCTGCGGATCACCAATTAAGTAGCACATAACATTGATTTGCATTGACATTTTTAAAATTTAGTGGCAAAATGGGGGAAGGGGCACATGCCTCCGTGCCCCCTACTAAATTCGCAATACCTGGTCTTTTGTAGGATACAGCCACCTAACAAAACTGCACAGCTCTTTAACAATCTAACCCTCACATGCAGGGAAAACAGATGATGATGATGATGATGATGATGATGAGAAATGCGCTTCAAATTCCCATAACTTGTTCCACCCTCACTTCCCATTCCTGATTCATTTATTATAAAATATAGGAATAACAAACATACCTTCAGCAGGGATGACAGTCTCTACATGCATTTGGTCAACTTTAATCGTCGTTCCTGAATCTGTCATCTTTACCAACCCAGTGTACAAATCACGAACTTCCTAAAAATATTATTAGTTTATACAATGTTAGGCTATACTTTTTTATATCTTGTTTTGTGAACTCGCAACCCATCATTGTTGATGACTTCGAATAAGAATAATATTTTATTTCTGGCCACTAAGCTCACCCACTGCCACAAAAAATGGAAATTTCAGAAAAATATTTTAAATAAAAAAGTTTTTCTTTATTTTTATTATGCCCACCGCTGCCTTGAAATCTCCAAAAATTAGATACAGTATGTATATTTCTTCCAATTTATATAAATTTAAAGCATTTCAACATCCCATTACTAAAATGTTTACATTCAACAATAAAATTTCATTTTCATTTGTTCCTCCACCCAGGTGTTTTTGGCAAAACTATTAACACTTATTTATATCCACCCTCCTCTGATGAAAAATAAGTTTGCAAACAAGGTATAAAAACACTCTCGCCTTAACAACTTCTTAAAATTGTTTCCTGATTAACAATAATGACTTATTTATCACACATTTTATTATGCCTTTTGAAAATAATTCAATTAGGCAGGATTACCTAAATGTTATAAAAATATTAGTCGACAGGTTCTCCAAAAAAAACACTTTACATTAAAAAGTCATATACTGTACTATTCTAAAGCTAATTAATTACATAATATAGTTATATAAAGAAGCATTTAAATATTTCCAACTTGTCCTGGTGTTCCTTACCACAAATATAATTTTTAAGCAATTTCATTAAATACTTAAAACATATGAGTTATTAAGTTTGTCTCCTTCCTTATGACTTACTTTTATAACTCCTTTCTTTTTATAATATTTCTCCCCTAATCGTTTGGTGATAACTTTTACTACAATTCCCTTGGCCAGCCAATAATCTTTCTTTGGGTTCTCTGTCTTCTTTTTCTTTTCTTCCATCTAAAAAAAACAACAAACTTGTGAAATTAATTTACTTATCACTGACTAAAAGTAGGGGTATGTTTTCCCATACATTTTTACTAAACCTTAGGTATAAAAGTATGTGCTTTTTCTTGGATATTCATATACCTCTGGCTATAAGAGTAGGTGTGAATATTTTATTGTGCAGTACTTTCGAATTTCAGAAATACACGTTACAACAATTGTGTTCCATTGTAATTTCCAAAAAGGACAAATAAATTTGATTCTAATTCTAATACATACTATTTTCTGATTTATACACACAAAAGTCTTTTTCATTCTTGCACTCACCTCTTTTATTTCCTCTAAGGCTGATTTCTTTCTTTTGCGATCATCCTTCTCATTCTTTTTACTTGACAATGCTGACTCTGCAGCTTTCAAAGCATTAGTGACAGCCTTCTCTCTAAAATTTTGATAAATACAAATATCAATAAACTTTCTCAAAAATGCATTATTCCAACCAATGTGGAAGGTATGAAAATTGTGAGGTCTCAATAGAATGGAATTACTTTATCATATCATGGAGGTATAAAATACCTCCATGATCATATCATTCTACAGTATTTACATAAATGAAATGTTACCAGCACTGTTACAGATGTCTGCACTTTGACTGATAAACACTAAAGGACCACATTGATTGATTGATTGATTTAATGAAGCAATAAGTCATTCAATCAATTTGGTCTCTAATTTTTATGTGTCATCAATCACATACCAGATACCAACACTGATGTGTGAGATTGATGACACATAAAAATTAAAGATTGATTGATTGAATGAATGACTAATGATTGATGGATTGACATCAATTGATTTACAATAATTGACTGACTGATTGGCATCAATTTACTTATCAAAATCATTCTTACTTCTTTACTTCTCCAGATGTTCCTGGCTTTAAACCTTCATCTTTACTTGACTTTGCTCCTAAGTTGAAAGTGATTTTGTCATCTTCATCATCACGCTTGAGCTCTGTATAAACTGTCTCATTCTGAAAAAGTAAACACAGTTAACATAGTTGTTGCTGCCAGAGATAAATAGGTTTGTTTATTTTTAAGTAAATTTTAACACAACCTCTCATTCAATTATTAACATGTTTGACTTATCTTTAATGTAAGAAAAGAATATCCTACTTGTGTCCTTGGGCAAGGAACTTTATCTGCATTGCTTCTTTCCACTCAGGAGTATAAGTGGGTATTTGGTAGGGTTAAATGCCAAAATTCACTGACTTTATGGAATCCTCCCCCAGGAAGCTTGAGTGTTCCATAGGCATTTAATCCAAAGACCGGAGTAATGATAATGTTTGGCGCATAGATGGCTTAACAATAATGAGCTACATAAGACTACCATTATTATAATTATCATCCCATCTTCTCTTGCTCTCTCGTACAAATACTTGTTTCTGAAAGTACAATTTTGTTACCACAGATAAAAGTTAAACGTTTACTTTATTCTTTTCCGTTTCAGAGGCTTTCTCAATCTGTTTCTGAATAAACTTTTGCATTCTTTCTTCATCATCTTCTTCAATTTTCTCCCTCTTCTCCAACAGTTTCTGTCGGGCAAGAACTTCCGGATCACGGTCAATGTAGGTAATAAACCAACCCTTCTCTGTGTGATCAACAGTTACATAACCTTCAAAAGAAATGATAAATCAAAGCTTTATTTGGTACATTTAATAGCTCAATCATCATTACTGTCTGTGGCAAAATATTGGTTTGCTCAGATGCCTAAGTAAGAACACCCCTCACAAATATTATGGAGCAGCCTCTGGAACTGAGGGGATACCACAAAGCAGATTATTATTATAGGATACTAGGAAAAAGGTCAAAGTTTAAATTCCTCTACCTTCCCTTCCAAGCCACTTTACAAAGTCGGTTAGTGTTTCCCACTGCGTAGATGTCATATGTATGTGATCTCTGTCTTGGATGTATTCATTGTATATAACATTTGAATGGATACGTCTTGTCCCAAACCGCCTCTTCAATAGCTCCATAAAACCATCCAAAAACTCCCTAAAAAAAGAAAACATCAAGTATTAATATATTCAAAATTAGGATTGTTAATAAAATATTGTGGGCAGCCTTATGAAGAAATAATAATAATGTTAATTTGATCTTTTTTTATGGTTAAAAAAAGTCAACAGCAAGATGGCACAGACATTTTTTGTTTGGAACATTCCAATACTTTGCTTGGGTAAGCTTAGCATTTAAGTTGCTATATTTGTTGGTCAGTCTTTCATTGTCTCGTTCTTTGGAGAGAAAATGAAAGGAACTATATTTTTCCTGATACTTACTCTGAGAAATAATCCAGATACTTATCTGGGTTTTCAGCAAAGAGCAGCAGCTGTCTCTGATGAGACTCTGACATCGTGTGACATTTAAACCCATTCTGAAGAGAAAAAAACGTGGGAAAAACATTATTTCAATATAATGCAATCATCAATGATATAGCATCTGTAAAACAGCATCAAAATAATATCAAATATTTGATTATTAATAGCTTTCAATTGGTAATTAAAATGATAAAATATTCCAATATTTGCCAATTAACAACAGATGTATAAATAACAGTTTCTATATTCTGGCATAGACCCTTAAATAGGCTGGTTAAATCAAAGTTTTTTATTCAATAGAAATAGATCTGTAAATCATTAAAAACATACTTCTTAATATTATCTTTTGATCCTTTTCAAGCTATTCTGTATTACAATTCAATTTTCTTTAGTTTTTCCGATTTTTCATGCTCATTTCATGATTTTGTGTTACATGTATTAATGTTTAATGTTTGCTTCTTAAGTCAAGTAGATATTTAACAAACCTCATCTCTACACTGTTTCTGACACATTTGGCAATACCATCTCAACTTTTGCAGTCCCTTTGCTTTGATACGATTTGCAATTGCCTTTGGTGTTAGGAATCCGTTTTTCGGCATTTTTCTATCCAACCTAAATAAGACAGTAATTTTGAACAGATTAATTAAATTAGGCCTCTAGCTACTCATTTAATCATTGTAGGCCTAGGCCTGGCAAATATGCAATCTTGAACGTTTAAACATTGGGTCAAATGTTTAGGCCACAGGAGTGTCTAGGCCTAGGCTAGGCCCGCAACTAGAGCGCCGCAGGCTACTACTGTCCAGCCTAGAGTAGGGCTTAAACTAAGTAAGCCCTAAACCTAGGTCTATGTCAATTTTGTGCGCCCGTCGATAATAAAATAACTCAGGATTACCATATTCTATGATGCATACATATATAGCTTAGGCCTACATACCTTACCGCCTTACAGGGCCTAGCATAATAACGAATTAAAAATTATTATTATTATTATGTAAAGTGACACTACTAACAGTCTCCCTCTTGTGGTGGTTTGGCTTGATGTTATAAAGACAAATCTATGCGGTTGTGGTTGGCAAAATCAATTTGAAAACTTCGTGTCGGCTCGCAATTATTCCAGCTTTAGTTCTGTATAGCGTTCTAGCATAAACAATACAATACAACGGCTGTTGGTTGTTGGTTCTTAGTTGATCTTGCCTTCTGTTTTAAATACATCCTATACCGATTAACATGCCTAAAACCAAGAAGAGAGAGAACAATTTGGTTATTTACTTGACTTCATTGTGCTCTCTTGTACCAACAGTCGCAATATTTATGTGGTTTAGAAATGTGCAACCGACCGCCTACATGGACGAGATTTTTCATGTACCACAGGCCAAACACTATTGCAATGGGTCGTATGACAAGGTATCCGTCCAACCAAGTAGGCCTAGGGCTTGTATATGACATTCCTAATCAGGGAAGTGGTATGTAATGTGATATATGGTGAAATGCCAGACACCCCAACCCTGGCCCAATTTTGGGCCAAAATTAACTAATATTATGGTTGATTTCAACTGATGAGGCATTAATATAATAATAATATTTATATGTTTGTCCTGGGGAAAATTGGAAAGGAGCCATGACGAAGAATACATCGTTGGTCAAACTCATTCATAATTAAATTCAATATTTTTATATTACTATTATGGTAGTCCAATAAAACAAATATACAGTATTGTCATCTTCTGTAATATGTTATTGAAAGTTTGCACTATCATTAGAGAATATTTAAACAATACATTTTATGTATTTAGAATTATACATTTATATACTGATAACGTTACTTGAATGATGTAGATAATATTTCTATGCTTAAAGCTTAAAAGAAAGTCTTCATATTTTGTTTTGTTTGTTTATTTTTACAGTGGGATCCAATGATAACAACATTACCCGGTCTTTATATTATGTCAGTAATTTTACTCAAGCCTATTTCGTACCTGACCAAGATAGATGTCAATGATATCTGCCACATTGCTTTTCTACGAGCCACAAATATCATATTCACCGTGGGAAATATTTGGTTACTTTATTGTCTACAAAAACGAATAAATAAATATGAAAAAGTTAGTACAAAGTTCTTGCAATTCTTATTCAGCAATGAGCAGATGGAAAATACTAAAATTTAGAAAACTATTCACTGTTCTGTAAAATTAAAAAGGTTAATGTATTTATTTATAAAGTGCATGTTATCTGCCAGCTGCAGCCCCCCCTCCCCTCAAATTTGGAAAGTAAAAAAAAAAAGAAAAGAGAAGTAATAATTGATCGCCTCAGAGGTTATTTTTGGGCGTTTAGAAAAAAAATATTCCGGACCCCCTAGGGTAGTGTTGTCTTGATCAGCCCCACTTTTGGGCCTCCTTTTGGACATCTCGGAATCCACCCCTGGTATTTACTTTCATTTAATTAAATTATGTTTGAAATTAATGTCCCAATTCAGTTACATTTTATTGTAATAATAATAATTGCTATGATATTTTTTGTTGCATAAAAGATACTAAGATATATAATTTTTTATACTGTGTACAAATATATTTCAACATGTTTTCATTGGAAAAAATTAATCGAAATCTTTATTATTTTAAAATTTTAAAAGGTATTGATTCAAGGCCTATATTTAACCAAATTTTATTTCATTGCTTTCAGAATGTTTCTACTTCAAGATATGTAATGACGTCGGTAAATCTGATGACTTTTCCACTGTTGTATTTCTTCACCTTTCTTTACTATACTGACGTTGCATCCACCTTTTTTGTGCTTCTCATGTACTTACGTTACCTAGAAGAGCGCCATATACCATCCGCATTCTATGGAGCGTGTGCAATGATGTTTAGGCAGACCAACATTATCTGGGTAGTGTTTGTTGCAGGGATCGTTGTAGCAAGAGAAGTTGAGAAAAATACTAAATTAGAGATGTATATCTCACATTCCCTTGTCATCCAGTCTATTACTACAGCTGTTAAATCAGTATTAATACACCTGTATAAAGTCCCAAATGTTATGTTTCTTTTAATTCTATTATCACCATATTTGTTTTTAATGTTTGGGTTTGCAGTGTTTATTTATATGAATAATGGTATAGTAGTTGGGGACAGAAGTAGTCATCAAGCTGTTTTAAACTTCCCTCAAATTTTCTATTTCTTCAGTTTCACACTAGGCTTGGGTGCACCATTTCTGATCACACCCAGCAAGGTAATCTCATTCATAAAGGCATGTTTGCGTAATGTTTTCATTCTAGGCATCCTTGTTGCCATCTCAACTGTTATCATCGTGAATTTTACATACGTTCACCCGTATCTTGTTGCAGACAACCGCCATTATACATTTTACGTATGGATGAAAATATACAGTCGGCATGAATTGGTACGCCTAGCGCTCATACCGATTTACCTTTACGGGGGATGGAGTATATTTGATTCACTAGATACAGAGCCTGGGACGTATCTCTTTAAGATAGTGTTTTTTATATGCATTGCTGCAGCAACGGTCCCTCAGAAACTCATGGAGTTTAGGTACTTCATAGTGCCATATTTACTGACTAGGCTGCATATGTCTACTGGTAGTTACTTGCAACTTATTACTGAGTTTATTCTCTACCAAGTGATTAATTTCATTACTCTCTTTTTATTTGCATACAAACCATTTACCTGGCCTAACTCTAATGACATTCAGAGGTTTATGTGGTGAAATGTAATGTAGACTGTAGGAATTGTTACTTGCACCAGTCTTAAACAAAACTTTAATTAGGTGTAGAGAAATACTGTTTACTTCAAATCTTCTATTTTCCCAATTAGATTTTTTTTTTACTGTAAGATGTGTCTAGATGGTGGTTGAACCATGTGTGTACCACCACTATTGTGTACATGAACATGAAGATTTAGCATTTCTTATTAAATGTATTTGAAATCTTATTTAAACTAGTGTTTCTTTCTACATTACTTTATAGCCCCGTTCCGCAACCTTTTTAGCCCACAGCCCAAATTAAATGTCAAGCACTCAGACGCAAACCGTCGGACCTGAAGGACCAATTAATCACCTGAATTTCATTGTAAATTTATTGAATATGGTACTATTTTTTTGAGTTTGAGTGATTAAGTCACTAAATCACATCCAGGTGATCACATCCATCGTTTTATAGGTGCGAGGCTAGCGGAGGTCAGAGCAGAACCATGCCAACTTGATCCTTTTGTAACCAATTGAAAGATACTACTTAATTCATAAAAGATTCTTCATATCACCCACAAAATATATTAAAACTTCCTCAAAATGAAATTAATACAACTTGGAATTACTCATATAATTGTTTGCCCCACCAGACGTGTTATCGTAATCGGTACCTTCCCAAATACTTTTTTAAAAATCGCAAGCGATTCGGGAGACTTATTGAACATGAAACTATTATTGACAATGCACGCATTTGCCACACTATAATTATGCACGTTTGTTTACTGTAATTTTTGTTTGGTTTGTCTGTGAACCAAACGTCTGGTTGTGACCCACATGTTGCTGAACGATGCTTTTTAGTATTATAGTAAAGTATTCATTATGAATATTTTGTGATTTAGATGAGGTGGGTGTTAAGAAGATTACCTCTGGTAGAAAAATAGTTTTGCGTAGACAAATATTTGTTACCTGCGTATAAATAATTGGAAATTAGCTTGCTGATTGCTGTGTTTTTGTTTTAGTTTTTTTGTTAAAAAAAAACAACGTACTAAAACATTTCCTGTATTAGACTAGTAGTAGCTACTGTGTTTGCCTGTTTTGTGTACATTTTATATAGGGATGGTGCCAATATTTGCCAAAGGGGAGAGGGCCTGATGTCCCCGACAGGGAGGGGAGACATCCCCTACCTGTCTCTTATACACATCTATATTTATATGTTTGTCCTGGGGAAAATTGGAAAGGAGCCATGACGAAGAATACATCGTTGGTCAAACTCATTCATAATTAAATTCAATATTTTTATATTACTATTATGGTAGTCCAATAAAACAAATATACAGTATTGTCATCTTCTGTAATATGTTATTGAAAGTTTGCACTATGAAAATACATTAGTAGTGTTAATCATGGTTATAGAGTAGTTTTAAAAGCATTTACAGATGTATCATCTGAACAAAAGACGACAAAGGGGACATTTTTTTAAAGGATTTTTTATGTATATTTCAGCTTTAAAATGATAATCGGAGATGAATTTGATGACATTAATGCAGTACTGTACCAGTTTTCTCTTAATTTGTAATGAAAGTTTGTCAGCAATATCCTTTATGTGCTACTTCAAATTCAGTAAACGTGGTGATTCGATCGATTAATACTCTACCGTACTTATTACAATGCTGCAGATTTCTTCGAAATTAAAAAATGTACGTTTCTTAAATCACTGTATCTTCCTTTTATACGAATTATTATTAGCTATAGTGCAGTTATTTTTTTTATGTACGATACAAAGAAGAACCAACCAAAGACGATCCAACGTCCGTTCAGGAAAGTAAATAAAAATTGTGGGGAACGAATAAATCGCACCAATGGCCTTTTAATCGCAAGGTACATCCATCGACATATGGAAGAATGGATGCAGATGCAAGAAAAAGCAGCAACAAACTATTCATGCTATATGAAGACCATGACAAATCTAAGAGCCTTGATATTATTGTTTATTAATATTGTTTGCTACTTAATCATGGTACAATTCAACATTATATTCAATCACAACACAAATAAGAACACCAGTACCTGTATACAGTGGCGGCTCTAGGATATAATGTATTGGGGTGGGGGGGGGGGGGGGGGGGCGCTAAGATGTCCGACGGAGCCGCTCTTCCCCACTGATTCCACTTGCGGCATTACTCTTTGGAGAATACCCAGTCAACCACATTGCCGATTTTGTTTCAACATGTATTATAACATCAAACCTTTTTCCGATGACTGAGTTCATAAAATAATTAGTTACAGATTTTGTTTCAACAGGTATTAACATCAAACTTTTTTCCGATGACTGAGTTCATAAAATAATTAGTTATTTAATCATGTTTTTGTCATTGTATTCTAAATGTTTTTTTTTTTACTCCAAATATTTATTTTATTTATTGAACATATTTATACAGGTTAACATATCAGGAAGGTGTAATAGCCTGTTCTACATATGGTCTTCTGTTTTGTGATACAAAATTACAGTATACAAATCAACAAGTTATATTATTTAAATTAAAAATAGACTTAATTACAAATCATTATGAATACATTTGTGGTCTGTCAAAAAGTGGTCATGTTGAAATCTGACTAATCCCAACAAGAAGAAATAAATGGTATCAGTACAGGGCCGAAGCCAAAGGTACGGTTAGTCAGGTTTAACCTGACCACTATTTGACAGACCACAAGTGATAGGTTTTGAATAGGGAAAATTATTAGGGTAAATTCTGTTATCTTTAAGATGATTAAAATATTAATAATGTAATTGTTTGTATAGGCCAAATCAACTGTATCATTGTACTGAACATTTACCTCACTAACCTTAAACCTAATGTCTCCTTAATTACTGTATAAAAGTCTGTTTGTGAAAAGCCCAAATGGTCAAGTCCCTACATTGATTTATAAAACTTGATTAACAGACAGCTTATACTAAATATAAGTTCAGTTTTCCCCAAAGTTTTAATACTATCTGACCAATAGAAACTCCCAAAAGCGATGTAATGGTCATGATAATGTGACATCTTTCAACCAATGAAAGTCCACCACACCCCCAATGAAAAGTAAAGGAATTGTGATGTAAAGGATTTCCTTCTGATGCCTTGAAGGCAACACCACGTCAAGCAACTTGTAAATATTGTACATAGTATATAGCAGTAGTGAATAAAGTAGGCATAGTACAAAAACAAGCGCCAGCATACTGGCTCCACGTTTTATGTATAGCGGCAGGGTATAAAGAAGTACCACAGGCAAGGCTTGAGTAGTCCTAACAAGAAGAAAAATACACACCCAATTACATTACAATTCCATTGTACTAGACTCAATGATCCCTCTTGACATAAACTCAGGACACAAGTCTGTGAACTCTGGGATCAATGCCGTGGCCAGAATTTTCAAACAGTGTGGGACAATATCAGGGTGGACCAACTTTATGCGTAAATTCAAACAATGTGGACCAATTATATGAAAAATCTGGACCTAGTTTCTTAAAATTTTACCCATTTTAGGCTAAATAAGAAATCTGGACCCATTTTTCAAAAAGTGGATCCATTTTATGTATAAAATTGCATAATTTTGACCCATTTTTAAAAATGTGAACCCATTTTTTGTGGATCCATTAACAAAATTATGTGGGACTGTCCCAAATGTCGCAATAATTCTAAGGCATTGTCTGGGTGAACTGATATTTTTTCTCTTTAGTATAAGATTTATTATCGATTAAATTGAGGCTCTGGATGAAAAGCATTGACGAAAAACTGATCTCATACCAGGGACGTATCCAGGGGGGGGGGGAGAGACGCGGCCGTATCCGGGGGGGGGGGGAGACGCGGCCCCCCCCCCCCGGTACACAGTGTTAACATTTTAAAACTTATTCTTGAGCCAATACAAATTCTTTCCATCATTTAAAATGAATACTTCTGAACATGTAAATATGCATCAGTACACGTTATACATAGGCCTAATAGAACACATATGCCTAAGCCTGATTTAAAAAAATCTTAAATCCATAAATCTCAGGCCAGGTCTTTTAAGATAGAAATGCGATATTGTGGTTCAATTTCGTTTTTCTCCTTTTGCAAGTTTTTTTAAATGTTAGTTTAATAATACTACTACTAATAGTAGTAATAATAATAATAATAATAATAATAATAATAATAATAATAATAATAATAATAACAATGATGATAATGACGATAGTAATAATTGATAATAATATTAATAGCAATAAAAAGTGAAGAAAATTGTGCTAAATGCGAAAAAAGGTTGTGATTTGTTGATCATACTATAGTATATATAGTTAAAGCTTAGTAAGTTATAATTAGGCCTAAGTTGTCCTGGATATTAAGTAGATTCCTGATAAAAGATCATGAGAAATTTGTTGGCATTTCATTTTGACTATAATGGTAATGTGATGATGATGAATTTTATTATATAAAAGTGTCATTTCCGGCCATCTCGAGAGGTACTATTTCCTCAAATTTTCTCACCTCAGCCCCAGCCATGGTGGGGCTGATATTATTTTTCGATAGAGTAGGCCTATTATCTTCATCTCCGTTCGTAAAATAGAGAGTTCGTAGTTGGGAGGATCGTATTTGAAAGATGTTAAAAACGTACTTTTAATAGCAAATTACATCATTCAAAGGTTAAAGGTTACTGGAAAGAGTATTGTAATCAGAACATGGACCTATAATAATTGAACTCCTACTGATCTTGGTACGTGCGGTAGTCGTACATCCTGGAATTGACTGGGAAAGTATGTGTCATGGATGATTTGTAAACATTTATTGCAATAACACAAACAGTTATTTCTTATTCAGTAGCAGACTTGGAAAGACGATTATCACGAAATGAATAGTTCAGGAGGAGGGTTTCAGCCAGGCTCGGCAACAGCTAATCCATCGACGAAAGTGGAGCTCACTGTATCGTGTCGGTACGTAAGATAAGTGGGGGTGGGTGGGTGTGTAGGCCTGGGCCTAACGCCTTTAAGGTAGCCTAATTTAGGCCCCGTAGTGGGCAGGTATTTTCACCTGGGCCGGAGAAATTTTGAATTAATGGCTCCATAAATTCAGAAATCATGTAAAAAATCATATATTTTACTACTGTAAAACACAAAACAAATAACTTATGTATGTTGACGATGATGTGTTGCTACTCAGACCTGTGAATGTTATGAGCTAGCGAACCCTCCGAGAAGCCTATCATTAACATTTTTCATGGTGTGTTTTTTTTATATATTTTGGTGGTTTTCATTCCTAATTATTTACATATCATTTTTTCACACAGTAGGTAAAAAGACAATTTTTGAAGATAGAAGTGTTACAGTACTAAAATACATTAGCGCCATATCCAACCAGATCCAGGATGTTTTTATTGCGATCGCTCACTCTATGAATGTGGGAGATTGCCGAAAGACTTGAAATAGACCTAGGCCCTACCTACAGTAGCTTCAAGGCAGATAGTATCTTACCGAATCCCTACAGCAGTACTATATTATTACTTACAGTACTAACTCCTAGTGTATTTCTGTTTGCTATTCTAGAAAACTTCGAGATATGGATGTGTTTTCAAAGTCGGATCCATGTAAGTATACACCTGCCAACTCCACCCATAATATGTGAGTCTCGCCCATGTGTGAGTTTTTTAATTTTTAAAAATTTATATAGGCACACAATACATGTGCCAAGGATTGTCAATAGCGAATATATCACTGTCCTACTTGTAGGTGACAATCCCTTACAAAAGACAAACATTCACACACGATGCTTTACACAAACTAAATCTCATTAAATCATTAATATGAGATTTAGGGAGTGGAGTTGTTTTGGTTGTGAGAAAAAATTCTGCAACACTGACAGGAATTGATTCCAGGACCCTGGGATTGGAAGGCAATCATCTTAACCACAAAGCTATTCAACTCCACTCATGTGCATCATGCATGTCAAAATTTTGATATTAAAAAACAAGAGAATTTAGTGTGAAGCGCCACTGAGGGCCTTGGCCTTTGGGGGTTGGGGAGAGGGCCTCACTATTACATGGGGGTCCAGGGGGTGTACTATTTAAAGTATCATAAGGGTGAATCTCAATTTTTTTGCACTTATTCTTTACTGACACCATGTAATCAATTATCATGATCAAGCATAACTTTGCAGCACTCATATCCACATCTCTCGCACCACTCAAGGAGAGGCTATATGCTGTTGCTGAACAAAATATTGAAACATATTCTAGATTCAACATTTCTTTATTGTCTAAAGAAGGAAATTTCTGGTGGGAACATTTTCATTTCAATAAATATATACACATACATTATAAAAATAGAGGTTAAAATAACATACTCAAGGTTTTTTGTAGTATTTTATTCCAACAAAGACAGTTGTATACAATTAAGATTAGTATGCCTATGCAATTTTCTTTGTAAAACTGGGAGAGCATGTGAGAAAATGTGAGAAAAATAATTGGCCAGGAGTTTTCCGGCCAAAACGGGAGTGTTGGCATGTAGGGAGCATCCACTTTTTACGTCTCACGCCTATGTTGTCTTTAATATCTCACACATCATAACAATTTTATAAAAGGTAAAATGTGTAGGCTGATTATACCTAAATTTGTCATTAAAATGTGATATAGGCCATATAAATTTCTTTCAACGATGCTATTCACAGACACAGACAACAAGTTTTTTGACACACATTTAAATTTTTTTTTTAGTAATCTTATATTATATATATTATTATTATGTATTGTTAATTAGTTCACCACCTCAGTAGTTAACGTGCACTTGTCATAGTGCCACTGAACATTGCATTCTGCTGTGGATATTGGTGCTTTACAAACACTTGTTAATTTATTGATTGATTAACAACTATAATGGGATAATATTGCCTTTTGTACCCTAAAATGAAAATAATGACGTCATTCATGTGCGCATCACTTTTGTCATTGCATGGACTAAATTCCCATTGTTTAACTGCCGCTATTTTGCTTGTTTGCACATGTAAACAAAACAGTTTGCTACTTTCTCCATTCTCAGTACAGTAAACTTCACTGTTGATAAACTCAGACTTTAATTTAACTAAATTGTTTATGAAATAGTTAAAATTTGGTAGAACATAAACTAAATGAAGTTGGTTAAACATGTAAAGGTTTTGAAATGTAGGCCCCTTAGCATTTTGTTAATGTTGCTGATTGAGGAAACCCACACCTTTCCCAGGTATTTGTTGAAAAACATTTATTTAAAGCCAGTTTATATGTCAATTGCCAAAGAGAAGATTTGGAGGGTGTACCCAATTTTTGTCAAGTGCCTTCTCAAAAACCATCTGGGATAAATAAAATGATTGACAGTCCTGCTAATTGCCATGACAACAAGCCAAACCAGTCACATGTCGCAAATCCTGTTTCAGAGATACTGGCCAAAACATGCTGGAATGTCAACTTCTTTGAAATCTATTTTATTACACAGAACTAACCTTATATCATGCTATGCTGTTATTTTAAACATTTTTAATTTTAAAACAACAATTGTTAACGATTTGGTGATGGTTTCTGCCTGATAAACCACCTGTTTATACTAGCAATGATAACAAAAAAAAAAAGCTATTGCGATTGTTCATATAGAAAATGAAAGAAATAACAAAAGTTTCCACACTAGCATGATTCGATAACAAGTTATCGTGTATAGGATAAAAAAATATTTTCACAAATCAAATCAAATGATGTCATAATCATGGGAAAGCGATAAAATCGTTTTACTACTACGATTATATCGTTTTCCCATGATTACGATGTCATTTGATTTGATTTGTGAAAACATTCTTTTATCGTATACAAGATAGATTGTTATCGAATCGTGCTAGTGTGAAAACTTTTGTTATTTCTTTCATTTTCTATATGAACAATTGCTTTTTAGCATTTTATCATTTTCATTATTGTTGCAAGTATAAACAGGCCTTAAGTCTATTAATAACTAAAAATCTATTTTTGCGATGAGTGAGTTTGGCTTGTCCACATTAGTGATTAAGTAATCATCTTGTTTTAATGTATAATTGCAGTGTTTGATATCCTTCCAACTTATGATGAGAGAGCATTTTAATGGTATTTACCCACTGACTTTTTTGTTTAGTATTTTTTTATGGATGTCCTATGTCCTTATACAGTGTGGAAACACTTTGTCTTGTATTCCAAGCCTTTGATAATCTTTTATTATTTTAGTCACCTATCAATTGCCATTGCTTGAAGCGATACAGCTATTGCTATCTAGTAAAACTACATTTACAATAGTGTCACTACTATTTATGCAAATGTCAAGCAGTGGCGGATTCAAGGGTGGTGGGGGGGAGACAAGGGCCAAGGTGGGGCTGAGGTCGTATACACCACCCATCTGTTGTAAAAATCCTGCCTTGGGCCCCCCTCTATTTCAAATTCCTGTAACTACCACTGCAATGTTCACATTCCTTGAAGTTATTTGGCATGAAAACCCTTTGAAGCTTCACCACAATGCGCTTTAAGCCATAATACTGTATTGCAAAAGCAGCCTAACCTTGAGTTGTATGGTAATCCATTAATAATATTACCAAGGACTGTAAAATACAAAGCCTGCCCTTGATTGATAATTGTTCTCAACAAAGTTTAATGAATTTTTATGATTTCTTTACATAAATTAAACTTCATCAGATTTTCTTTTCCATGATGATTATAAAATTCATATTAGAATGTACAAAAATCCATATTTTTAAACTTTATTTTATATTTTAGTTTGTGTCTTCTACACTGTAAATCCTCGTACAGGACAATATCAAGAAGTAAGTAACATATCTTTAAAAGAAACATCTGTACGTTATTGTTACAGAAACTAAAGCAAGTGTTCTCCCAAAGCTAGTGGCAGTGAAAATGTTGTAAAATAAAAAAATAAAAAAACATTGATTAGGTCTAGGTAGTCTAGGCTGGCCTTCTTTCAGTAAATTAACCTCATTCCAGTTGTGTAAGCATTTATGTGTTGTTTTTTAAAGTCATTAAACCCCACTCAAAAAGAGGGTAATGCCTCACACTGCACCCATAGCTGAATTTTTATTTTGACAAATTTACCAGTAAAATTGTTTCAGTTGGGAGAACACTAAACAATTACTTAGGAAATATCATTGTCATAAAATACCAATTAATCAATGACATTTATTGACCAAATAAAGAATAAACATGCAAGATGAATTTTGGAACTGTCCCTTTAATTTTTTTTAACATGGAGGGTTTGCCTGAATACCGATGTCCCTTTCATTTTGTTTAAACATGGAAGGTTTTGAAACAGGAACTAGAAACTACTATTTAAACAAGCATTACAATATGGAACTAAAAAGGCTTAAAACTACATATTAATTACATAATATAAATGCAAATGCTTTTACTCTACAGTTTTAATGTGATATAAAACTGAACTTAAATTGCAGTAGTTTTCATTGTTTGAATAAGACTAATAACATTTAAATTATTATTATTATATCTCAAGAGTGGACGTACGGAGACTATCGATAATAATCTAAACCCAGATTTTGCTCGAAAGTTTGTTGTGGATTATTTTTTCGAACAACACCAGCCTTTGAAATTTGATGTGTAAGTATAAATACCTAATACTTAAGTATGCTTAAATGGTGCTATTCTGATTATTATAACAGTTTATATCAGTTAGTTGTATGGTTTGAGAGGGGTGTATCTGCAATACTGTAGGTAAGCTCACCCGCATCCTTAGATGGGTATGGTTTAAAACGATGGGCCTGCAACACTAGTTTTTCCCAGGTATTTCCTTAGATACCTCTAGTGTGAAAGGTGTGTATCTGTATTGTCCTGCCCCACCTAGTTCCTTATCTGCCTGGTACGTAAGGTGCGATTGCACTAGTTGTGGACAGATGGGAGTGTGCCAGTTTGCTGGCAGCAGAGGACATGAAGTGTCCCTCAGGGGAGGAGAAAGTTATTAAAAAGTGCAACATCTAGTCCCAAGCGCATAGAGACCTCGTTTATTTGCACTATATAAATCCATCTATTATTATTATTATCATCATCATCATCATCATCATCATCATCATCATTATTATTAGCAAGCCTCACCTACTGCCTCAGATGGGTCTGGTTTGATAGGCAGTGTATTTGCACTGGATGAGTTTCATTCCTCTCCCCTCTTTCTTAGTTTTGTATATGGGTCTTGACTGAGAGGGCTTAAGCGATGGGAGTGTCTACACTGGATTATAATATGCCACATAATGTGTGCCATGGACATGTGTCTGACATAGCAACTAAATAACAGGAGGTGAGAAAGCTCTAAAACAATAAATTAGATTTAAAATGTCTTTTTTTTTTATGTTTAGTTACGATGCAGACTCAAAAAGTAATAATCTATCAAGCCATGTAAGTTTGTTTTTTTTTAAATTTATTTTAGAATGTTGATTATGGTAATTGTGGTGATAATGTTATGGTGGTGGTAGTGCCAAGAGTGGTTAAAAAGTGGTAAAAAAGTTGCACTTTTGCTGGGTTGTGATGATGTTGAGTATGGTGGTGATGATGTTACCGATAGCGATACTGGTGAGGTGGTATTATAGATAATGTTGAATATTATGAGGAGAAATTAAAATCCCACTGTCGTACTGTATATATGGTATAGGCTTATGGTGTTGGCTTATGAGAAATGCTAACTAATGTAAAACAAAAATCGTTTAAACTTAATATTAGAAAAATATGAAAAGATTATTTAACAATTATGAAAATTAAATGCTTAAATATTGGATGATTAGAATTCAAATTCCATATTTTTCCATGGATCCTTATTCCTGCAGGATTTCATCGGCTCAGCCCAGTGCACCCTGGGACAAATTGTCGGAGCCCAGGGGTCAAGATTGGTAAAAGATCTTAGGTATGTAAAGTTAATTTGTGATAAGGAAATTTCAGTTCCATTAAAATTAGTGATAATGGACAGTGGAAGTTTTGAAAAAAATCACATCAAGTATTACTGTTTATAATTTTCTTTTAATTGTAGAGTGTTGGAATATACTATTTGCTTCAAAAGTTCTGGTTTAAATTTTTATTTTAGCATGTAAAAATTTAAAATTTTCATGGTATGATATTGAAACAGCTTGCAGTTATAATTCTTCTATTGGTATTATTGTGTTAATTGTTATTAGGCGAGTTACCCCCAGCTGCAATATTGGCACTGGTTCCTGTCACTCTTCGTCCAGGGTTCAGTGTGTAGAACCATGGAGGAATAAAATAATTTCCTCCATGGTAGAACCAAGTCATCTGGATCATGTGTACTTTAAAGAACCCATTGCATCTTTTGGAAGAGTAGGGGGTTGCCCAGATGCTGTGGTTAATTTCAGTCCAATATGCAATTCAGCACAATGACGCTGCAAGTTGTGAGCTATTTTCCTACAAATTTCCTACCTTTATTTTATAATTGTTCTCATTGTTATAATGTTTGTACTCTATTAGCTTAATTTATAATAATATTTTTTTCCAGAAACAATTAGACTAAGTATAGAACTATGATGCTGTGTTTTTAATTTCAGCCCCATACATTGAGCACAATGAGGTTTTGGGCTATTTTCCTACCTTTTTCTACATTTATAATTGTTTTTAATTTGTATAATGTTTGTACTGTATTATCTTAATTTATAATAATATTTTTTCAGGAGCAATCAAACTAAGTATGGAACTATTATTATCACTTATGAAGAATTGAGCTCCTGCAAGGTAGGAAACTGATGTTGAATATGTATACCGTAATACCTTGAATGAAGCCCAGTGGGCTTTATCTTGAGATCAAGTACATCTCGAATTGAAGCCCCATCTTTAGTTTGCAAAATCAGCCTTGAAAATCCCATGGGGGAATAGACTGTACATGAATTTCAGGAAACAAATTAAATTAAATATAAGCTTGGTTTATACTTTTGTGATTTAATACCAGTTGAATACATTCCATGATATAGATGGATGTTACAGTGGCCTTATTTGTTGTTTTATAGTACAAATTCACAAAATTTACAGCATTCATTTTGAAAAGAAGCCCCCCTCCCCCCTTTACTTTGCAAAGTAGTTGCGAAAAGGAGCCAATCTCCTAAAAAGGCCCATTTCAAAAAGAAGCCCATCCAAAGTTCGCAAAAAAAAGAATGTTTTTTGGACATACCTATATCATATTCTTAACGCTGCTGTTATATTCCTGGTTATTGGTCTTTTTAGGCATTACAGCATTTAAGAATGTTCTAGTATTTATTTCATGCCAAGCTGAAAGTTTCTATTAAAAAAAAAAATCAAATTATGATAAATAGGTTATGAAATACTTTGACTTATGTTTTTTTATTGAATTATTGATGACAAATGTTTGGTAAACTTTAATATTTAGAACATGTAATTTGTTATTCAGCAGGATGAAGCCCAGATGCAGTTTCAGGGCATAAAGCTAGCCAAGAAAGATCTTTTCGGTAAATCTGACCCATACCTCATCTTCTATCGCTGCAATGAAAATATGAGGTTTGTTTGTTCTTACATACTAAATTGTGTATACGTTGCTTGATTATGAATCTTATACCACATCCTTGTTTTTATTACAAGAAGTTAATCTTCACGAGACAGTTATAAAATCATCTTTTGTCTTTTTGACTTTCATAAGAATTATTTCTGGAAATAAATGGGTAATATATTGTAGGAATGAACTGTCTAATTAATTTTCAAGGGAAGTTTTTACACACAAAAAATGTGTAATTAATAAGGTATTTTACTTATACCATCAAGATCATTTGTTTTCTTGATATCATTGTGTTTTGTGTAAAGTTTTACAGTGGCATACAGAACAGATGTTATCAAGAATACTCTGAATCCAGTGTGGAAACCATTCACGGTGCCTCTGAGAACTCTGTGTAATGCAGACCTCGATAGAACTATCAAAGTAGAATGCTGTGATTGGAACAGAGATGGCAGGTAAAGTCAATCAACAGTTAATCAATAAATATAAATCAATCAATACATTAATTACCAATCAATCAATCAATAAAATAATTTTTAATTCACACAATCAATTAATACATTAATTATCCATTCAATAAATCAATAAAATAATTATTAATTCACACAATCAATCAATACATTAATTATCCATTCAATAAATCTCTGAACTGACTTACCAACTAGTCTATCACTAAGCAAGCAATCAATCAATCAATCAATAAATAAATAAAATAATTATTAATTCACACAATCAATCAATACATTAATTATCCATTCAATAAATCTCTCAACTGACTTACCAACTAGTCTATCACTAATCAATCAATCAATCAATCAAATAATTATTAATTCACACAATCAATCAACTAACCTACCAATTAGGCAATCAACAAATCAATCCATCAAAAATCAATCAATCACTAGATACTTCAGTCAATATCAAATCAATTATTAAATCTCCAAACCAACAATTATTTTGTTTCACAAACCTATCATTTTTAATGAACTCTGTTATTCAATTGCAAATGGAAGAAAATAAATGTATTTTTGAATTGAATTGAAAAAAAATCAATTGACCTATTAATTGATCAATAAATTTATCAAATTATCAATCAATCAGTGAGTGTTTGGATTTATATTCACTGTCCTTGCTATTTCCAAGTAGATTCAAGACAGTTGGTAACTATGTTGTATGGTAGTTAAATGAATTAGAAGATCTGAATTTATAACTGCAAAAAAAAAAAAAATAACTGTCCTGGTATGTTTTAGTCTATTGCTGTGCATGAGGGCAGCAGACTGGATAAGGACTCTTAAGTGTGGATCTGCCCCTAAGCATTATTGAAAACAGTAAACATACAAAATGGTCTGGCAACTAAATAACTAACCTTTTTACTGTGACTGTATTTACCTAAATGACTATTTTTACTGTACTATAATATAAATTATTTTTAAACTTTGTTTATATTTTCTATTTTTTTTTTCAGTATTGATTTAATTGGTGAATTCAAGACCAACATGCGGAGGTTTATTGAAGGAAGTCAAACAGATAACATATATAAGGTATTTGATACCTAACATCCAAATTTAATTTTAATCATGATATACATTCAAAATGCACACGTAGCCAAATGCATAATGATTTAATTGTACCACCTTGGAATATCTGCCAAGGTAAGAGGACTTTCTTATATTGTGCCTCAAAAAGTTGGAATGAACTTTCAAACGAAACAAAAACTAACTTTAAAGAAATGACCCTAGTTTCATTCCAACATTCTATTAATTTTTAAGTTTTACATTGAATCTTCTTTTGACTTTATTTTGTATTATCTTCTTTCTATTTCATGGTTTGTTTGTAACTGTACCACTTTGAAAATCAGTACTCAAGTACTGAAAGTGTATGCAGTCTAAAGAATAAATAAATAAGTAATAATGATAATTAATAATAATGATAATATTTTATAATAATGATATTGTCAGGGACTGTTAAGTATAACACATCAAGTTGGGTAAAACATCCTATAAACTCCATAAATAAATATTGGACTTTTATTTTTGTTAATCTCTTCTTTTCTAGTTAACCAAAGAGAAGAGTAAGAAGAAGGGCAAGACATATGGTACTATATCACTATTGAGCTGTCGGGTACAAAAAATGTTTTCATTCCTGGATTACATTCAAGGAGGGATGGAGCTTAGTTTTGTGGTGGCCATAGACTTCACTGCTTCCAATGGTAAGCTTACAGTTGATTTTCAGTATTTGATAATATCATGATGCTTTGGAATTGAAAGGGGGGGGGGGTTTGGAATTAATGATTACTATAATGCTTGTTTTCTATTGCATCACTACACAGTCGCTACAGTGTTTTCACTACAATCTTTGCACTGCGTAGCTGTCCCTGCCACGCAATCAGGAACGCTCTTTGATTCAGCTGATCAATCAGCGTCGCCAAAGGAGTCGGTGATGGCGTGTAGTGATTTTATGGAAACCAGACATAACTAGAATGGTTTGTAATGACACATTAACCTAAATTGTTACCAATTATGGCCTTGCACAGCCTTGGTGAAAAACACTATTGGAGTGACTTTAAGCTTTCCATGTTGAAAAATAGTATTAATCATGATGGTTAAGATGATGGTGAAATTAGGATAGTTTAAGTCTTTTAACTTTACAATTTTTAATTTGTAATTTTATTTTTAGGTGCCCCACAAGCCCCAAATTCTCTGCATCACATTAACCCTCATATTCCTAACCAGTACGAGCAAGCCATCCAATCAGTGGGCCTGATCATTCAAGAGTATGACACGGATAAGCTCTTCCCAGTATTCGGCTTTGGAGCAAAGCTTCCTCCTGATGGAAGGATTTCCCATGATTTTCCCGTGGTATGTTACAATTAGAACATTTGTCCAAGTATGAATACATTTTATTGTAATTATATAAATGAATTATATTATTATTTTAAGTATATGAAATATGAATGAAGTTTCCTTGTATATGATAAAATAATAGGCAAGATGATAAAACAATCTGGGATAATTTGTTAGATTAGGCATTTTAAGATTATTGCATCTAAATGGCCAAAAATTGTTCTTTCATGTTTTGAAAATGCTTTTCAGTGCCTTAATTTAGTAACTTAAAGTTCATTTTATCTAAAAATATAGCCCATTGTGGTTATCATTCAATATCATAATTTTGCCTTTTTATCATATGCAAATATTATGAACTCTATGCAAAACTATACGGCAGGATGTTAAAATGTTATAAAAATAAAATGAGTCAAGTGGCTCTCCACACAGGACTAATGTATGGAACTTTAGATGTCCAAAAAAACATTTTACAATGTTTTTACATCATAATAACCTTCAACGACATCATTAATCTATTCTATGTGTTACATTTGATTCTGCAGAATATCCAGATTATAATGATCACCCTGAATATTTTTTTTTTGTTCCTTTTAGAATTTCAATTACCAGAATCCATTCTGTGGTGGCGTTGAAGGAATTCTGGGGGCATACAGAAACTGTATTCCTCAAGTGCAACTCCATGGCCCCACCAACTTTGCACCAATAATTAACAGAGTCGCAAGGTAAAAAATTATTAAAATAATATTCATTTAAGTGTATTTTACATGTTTATGGTAGAAGTTGTAAGAACAGTGCTCCAATAAGGGAACAATGATGTAAAGGTCGTATTATCAACAAAAGTTCCTTTTCAGTTTTTTTGAAAAAGTGCCTCTGTTGGGAATTGAACCCAGGAACTCTCGCTGTCATAGCTGGTATATTGCAGATACACCTCAACCAGGACAATACTAACGTATGCCGTATGATGATTTTTATCTATATAAGTATGTGTATATATGTATATATATATATATATATAAAATCAAAACAAGATGACGCTTGGTTACAAATTCAACATTTTATTGCAATACAGGCTGTTTCATGAGGTACTTCCTCAATCATCAGGTGCTAGGCTCTGAATGAGACTGCAGAATAACAATCATGCATGGTGGAACTGTTAATTGCTATATAGATTATATTGTTATATAGTTTATTGGTAAACAGGTTAATTAGTATACTCATTATTATTCATAGA
>NW_022713615.1:1535627-1537943 GCF_011630105.1 Anneissia japonica
CATTTACCACTGTGCCATGGACAGAATTATAATTCACCAGCTGTATATGTTGAAATGACTTTGTCACATGACTGTCTTTTTACTTTATTACACTTTTTGCTTACATAACACAATATGCTAAAGTAGCCCATATGCTAAAGTAGCCCATACTTAATTGCAACCCAAGCTAAAAATCACACAAAAGAAAAGACACCTAGATTTAATTCTAATGGGATCCATATAAAAGAGAGATAAGAATAAAAGGCATGGGAATTGTAAAAGGACCAAAAAAGGTACAAGTAATAAATTTTATATATTTTCAAATATCTTATTATTTTTTGCCAATGTTTATTTCACAACTAATTAATCCTTATGTTCCTAAGAGGTCTTTCTTAAATATTCCATTAATTTTTTTGCAGAGATGCATCAGGATTTATGAATGGTTCCAATTTTTTTGTTTTATTGATAATAACTGACGGTATCATCTCGGACATGGATTTTACTAAAGTTGCTGTTATCAATGTAAGTACAGTATGGATTATAAATCTTGCCAATTCCACTTCTTACAGCGCTTTCTATGCTGCTGCACCATCCCTATAGAATGAACTACCTCATGAAGTTTGTCATTCTCCAACCTTGAAACAGTTCAAACTGCTCTCAAACCTCACCTTTTTCATTCATCTTTTCTCTAATAGCGTTATGAGACCCTCTGTGTAAGAGCGATTAATAAATATTTAAATTTTTATTATTATTATTAATATTATGATTATAAATAATTTTGGTGAAGTTATTATTTCAGCATTTTAATATTATTATTATCATTATTATATTACTGTATTACTATTATTATTTATTATTTTTATTATTATTATTATTATTATTATTATTAGTTGATTATATATAATAAATTATTATTTTATCTGTAGGCTAGCAAACTACCAATGGCTATCATTATCGTGGGAGTTGGTAATGCTGATTTTTCAGGTGTGTATTACCAGTGTCTGTGTTGCATGTTTCTCTAGAATAAGTTAAAATTGATATTTTCGCTCTAAAAGTGTTTATGATCTTCAAATTAAAGCAATATATCCCTAATATCATATTTGCTAGTCCAGAAAATGAGTTTACCTCCAAATTATAATAAAATACATTTTAAAAATGTGTGAAATGCTTACCTCTAGGAAGCTGAATTGAATTTTATTTTCGGAAATTAAATCTCTGCTTATTAACAGTGACCCCGTACTATGTAAGTAGCCCATACTTAATTGCAACCCAAGCTAAAAATCACACAAAAGAAAAGACACCTAGGTTTAATTCTAATGGGATCCATATAAAAGAGAGATAAGAATAAAAGGCATGGGAATTGTAAAAGGACCAAAAAAGGTACAAGTAATAAATTTTATATATTTTCAAATATCTTATTATTTTTTGCCAATGTTTATTTCACAACTAATTAATCCTTATATTCCTAAGAGGTCTCTGAGATCTAGTTCAGAGTCTACTTGCTCATTCTATTCGTCCGTCAACAAAGCATTATGGGCTTCTGTCTTTCTTTTGAATGCTTTGCCTATTACTATCCAACGGGCAACCTCCATTGTTGATTTTAAGGCAACTTTAAAAACACACCTTTTTAACCTGTACTTTCCATAAATTTTTTACTTCAGGCATTTTCAGTTTATTGTTAAGCACATTGAGGCTTTAGCATATTGTGTTATGTAAGCCAAAATTGTTATTATTATTATTATTATTATTAAATAGCTGTTTAGGAGCTATATTGAAGCATATTAAAATTTTGATATTTGTCATTTCCTCAGCCATGGAAGAGCTGGATTCTGATGACAGTCTCTTAAGTCATGGAAGCATAGTGGCAGACCACGATATTGTTCAGGTCAGTCTCAGCCCCTGCTTGGTCATACTACTACTACTACTATTGGTCTTGGTATCTCACGACCAATAAGCCACATAGTTTAATTTGCACATACCCGTGTCGAAGGTCAATTGACATTAACAGTATGTGTGTTAAATGTTTATGTCGATTGACCTTCGAATCGGCTATGTACAGTTTAAACAACAAAGTGACAAATGTAGTCAATATTATATTGGATCTTATTTTATGTTATATTGTATTACATTCTATTGTATTGTGTGAAGATTAAAAAGATTCATTATCTCACAGTATGCAGCATTGATTTATTTATAAAAATGTTGGAACATTGATTGATCGATTGATTGATTGATACTGATCAATTGTTTTGAATGATAGATTAATTTTTGTATTTATTGACTGACTTGTGAAGCTCTTTAATTTATCAAAAACTTTTGTATGCCCTTATATAGTAT
>NW_022713615.1:1538192-1549053 GCF_011630105.1 Anneissia japonica
ATATATATATATATATATATATATATATATATATATCGTTGCCATATTTAGGCATGTCACATGTTTTTGTCAAATAAAATTTGATAGCTTGGACAAGGATTAAGAATGGTTTTAAAATGGATTGATTAATAATTAAGAAGGTTTTCGACGTGTACTCATGATCATAATAATAACTGGATGATTTTTATGGCCATTGAGAAACTTTGTTACAAATTGTTTTCTCTAATTTTTTTGACTTACCTTTTTTTCAGTTTGTACCATTTAATGAAATTGTTCACCGCTCAGGCAACAGAGATATGGGGGCAATCCAAGCTCAACTTGCTAAAGAAGTATTAGCGGAGATTCCAGACCAGATAGTTACCTGGACAAAATTACATGGTATAAAGCCGAGTACCCGGCCCCCTCCCTATTGTGCTGTACAGAGTGGCTCAGTGTAAACACACTAATTCATAATCTTAGATCAAAAATGAGGTGGGTGTTCAAATCTGTCTCTCTGTATTTTTCGCTTGTGTCTGTTGGTAAGGCACAGTGTCTACCTGTCTCTCTTCACCCAAGAACAACAAGGGATAGCTGGTGGTTTGTTGTGAATTGGAATTGTATCACTACTCTGCAAGAAATTCTCTTTTGAAAGCAGAACATTTTGAATGTTGGGATGTGTGCCATATTGAATCCAATGAACAGGGTAATAACATTTAGTCCATTGTAAATAATTTTTTGTTGTTATGCTGGCAGGCATGGCAACTAGTAGATAATATACAGTCAGAAGCAACATAAGCAGTCTAGGCAACCAGCTACGTAACCTCTTCCAGCCATGCATAGTTGCAAGATCGTGGATGTTACCACTAGTATTACTGTCAACTAGTTGAATTAAATCGTTTTTTAAAGGTGGCATAAACTTATCTTAACTAGCCACTATTGAATTTTATAAATCTGTTTTATATATTATTATTAAATTAATCATTTTTAAGGAATAAAAAGCAAAATTTATGGTGTATAGATGACAATTTCTCTTTTGTAAAGGCTATATAAAATGAATGGAGCACTTTCTCAGAACATTTGAATGTCTATCAGAGCAGTCTTTAACAACTGCTTCATGGTATTGCAGCTTGGTCATTTATGCTATAAGTTTCCCTCGCTTGAAGGTCGTGCTGGGTCTGGCCAGGTGAGGATGATATTAGATCATTGTATCATGTCTTTATCCCTGCTCATGGGTATAACTTTGTTTATTCTTATGTGTAATGTTGCTTTTGTCTGCCATTGTGTTTTGAATCCCTGCTAGTACAGTATATTAGCCTTCCAATTTGGTTAATGATCAAAGGGCGGATTTAGAGGAGGGACCAGACCCTTTGGAAAGTTAAAAAAGAAAGAAAAAAAGGAAAAAGAAATAATTGATTAGCTAAAATGCCTCAGAGGTTATTTTCGGGCGTTTAGAAAACAACAAATTTGTGGGGGATTGCCCCTAGATAAGTATTGTCTTGATCGCCCCCACTTTCAGACATCTCTTAATCCGCCCCGATGATTGTGTTGCATTGAGTGGTCAGTGATAACAAAATATTTCGATCTAATATCAGAGATCTTTATCAACTGACTTCTAGTTAATATTGTGGCCTAGTATAATGACATCTTTTCTAGCAAAGAAGCTAAAGCGTAAAGCCAGACAAACAAGCAAATCATCAACATAAGAGCGATAAAGCCACACATGAATTCTCTAATCTGTACATTGACTTAATACAGTCCTCACCTTGCTGGGAACCACACAACCTCTGTCTTGAAACCTGATGAAATTCTTTCAAGATTTATTTATTGTGGAAATTGTGTGTGGAGAAAAAACTTTTTCATTGTGAATAGTGGCCTTTGATACTTTGTTGGTACAAATTTTATTTAATTTTATTATAATCTTTTAAAATTTAACATCAAAAGAAATGATTTGGAAGAAATAACTTGGTTTTAATTAATTGTGTATCTAACTTAATGTATTCGAAATGGTTTAATGCAATAAATACAATACAGTTTTTTTTGGTTTTTTTTAATCATAAATGAACAAAAATGCCTTTTGTATTGAAAAGTTGTGTATATATATTCTTAGATTATATAATAATAAGAGATTTTTGTAGCTTAGTATGGCCCAAAATTGTGTGGAGATTTGGATTGTTCAGGCCTGTTTGACAGGATTAAAGAGTGCCACTGCTGGTAATAATGTCATTAACATATGTTTCTTCTTGTATAAAGGAGAAGAGGAGTTGCATGTTGTCTCATGTCATTGCAGGTTTCCATTTACCAAGGTAATAATGTAATTTCCTTGGCAATTTTTGTATAAAGCAGTATACAGTATATAATGTAATATGTAAAGTTAAATAAATACATTGTGCCATACATGCACAAACTTGTAATGTTTTACCATGTCTGCTGATTAATCTTAAATGAGATAATTCGTGTTGTACATAATAATTAACAAATACGATAGACTCCAGTTATAGACATGCCATCATGTTGACGTGCTTGAATTTTTAAAAGCATTTGAGGGTCTGTTAGAGAATATAGATTATGTTACATAAACAAGTTCAGGATTTTCAATTTCATTAGTAATATACCATGGATAAATGTTAGCCTGTAATGATATGTGATGTCAAATGTCACATTTTCTAAAAGATAATATAAAATTGTGTATGCCTCAAATAGCTGAAAAAATTTAAATTGAACAAAATGTAATTCTACTGGAGTGGAACATAAAACAATGTGTTGAGAATGATGTTGCTTCCATTAGATTTGTTTAAATTTTGGTGGGGGGGTATTCGATGGAGGCGTTTATTCCAAATAAGCCTCTAAAGAGGGTGTATATTCAAAGTGGGGCGCAGTGGCGTAACGATGGGGCCGGCGCCCTGTGGCTTTCTGAAACTGGGGGCCCATTTTGGTCTCCGCCGTCACTGGGTATAATATGATATATGCTCTACAGTCGATTTCAGAGAAACATTATGGTGTTATGTATGAACAAAGTCCTTTTTGGTCAGGTGCTAGACGAACCTATGGGTAGGGCCCCTTCGGGGCCCTTACTAGTCGGAGGCCAGCGGACCGCTAAATGAGAGCGTATAGGCGTTACGCCACTGGCGGGGCGTTATCTAAGTAAATACGGTAAAAGGAATTATTTTGTAATATCTGAATGAGTTTTGTTAATACAGTATTAGTGTTTTATATTACAGTATCACTCATCCCATAGATTCATATACTTTATACTGTATCATTTATCTTGCCTAAAGTACTTTCCTATGTGGTTCTATTTTTTTGGGTTTTTTTAAAGTGTTATCTCTTAATTGACAAGTACAGTAATCGTATTTTGTATATCTGTATTTTTAATATTAAATATATTTTGTCATTTTATTTTAGCTCTCGCACCTCGCTGGTTGTAGGCCTACCTTGTTGTCAATTGTCAGTCTGTAATTGTTTTGCTAATCTATTCGATTATGAAAGTTAATAACACATCTAAACGGGTATGGCTCAGGCAGTGGGGGAGGGGCTCAGGTCTCTCCGCCGATGGTCGTTGATAAGAAAATTTGTCTGTCTGGGATAAAATAACATTGTTTTAAGTAATAAGTAGACCCTAAAATCGATTTAATAAATCGTTAAGAACCCTAAATGTCATGGTTGCTAGGGGTTCTAACACTCAATATTTTCATTACGTCTGGAATATTCCGACGATTGTGCACCTGTTGATTGGTGGAGTGACTTGACCCTAAGCTTAAATCCATTTCCTTTTGTTTAATAAAGTATTTCCCCGAGACTTAGGCTAATTAGTACAATAATATAGAACTAACACACATACAACTGATACATAAAATATATTATAAGTCAATCGCCGTCTTTTAATTTTAGTCATCACTGCAACTCCGACGAAATGGTATTTGCCTATCTCCCACAGTCCAATAATTTTTCAATTAGTGGATGCTTGGCTTGATTTTTTTTAAGGTTCGTGTGCAAAATTTTTTCATTTTTCGTCGCCGCGAAGACATCACGCACCGTACCGCGATGAAAATTGAATTGTAATTGAAAATTACTTTCGTAAAACAAGCTTAATTAGGATAGTGTAATACATACTCCAAGTATCGAAATGCAATTTTATCTTTAGTAGATATAAAATGAGAGACATTTTTGTTCTGCCATTTTTTATCTTTAGTTTATATTCATAACTATGTCACCTACTAGGAGTAATGTTTTGATTGGTCAATCACTTTTGGTACTTGTGCATATAAGCTTGCAAATATGGATAATTTTTCATTCCTGATGATGACATAATTCATGTAGAAATATTGAATCCCGACACGATGGCGTGCATTTCGATACTTGGAGTATGTATTATACTATCTTATCTGAGATTAATCAGTTGACCTTTCGGTTTAAGCTTAAATAGAACCCGAAGAAAATTACTTCAAATTCACTATTAAGTATGAACAATTAAGGAATTTATTGAATCAATGAACCCTCGTAAACAAAACAAACTGAACGTTTAATAGGAATATTTTGGTTTCTGGACAAAACGGAAATAAACCAAAACGGCAATCACTTTTTGACCAGAACGGCAACGAACCAAAACGGCAAGGACAAAGTGGCCCTACATAAAACCAATTATAAAAATAAAAATGTACACGATTAAATACGGTAAAAATGAGGCTAAATTGTCATAGAAGTTTAAAAAAAAAAGTAAAGAATGACAACAATAATAATAATTATAATAAATAAATAATAATAATAATACAATAACATCATACAAATTCAGTAATAACAAGATTGAGGTAAACACAATATAAAAACAGTAATTTAAATAAATAAAACTTTAAAATAAAGACAAAATGATGCTAAACAATGTCTGTCATAAAAGTGTGGTTGGATTTAATGCATTTAAAAATTTGCTTCGGGCCTGCAGGCCATGGAATGTTTTTTCAAGCATTAAATCTAACCTTTGTATAACAATTTTCATGTGAACTATGCGGAGCTCTATTTGCTTAATACTGTACAAACTTAACTACAATATTTATTTTAAACACATAGGCACCAATAATATTATTATTTATCTTTTTTTCTTTTTTTTTTTTTTTGGTATATATGATCGTAGAGAGAGAGAGAACTATGCACTGGGGATGGAGGAACGAGTTTTTGTGGCGGTTGTTTAGTGTACTTATACCACAGAGGGCGGTATATAGTATCGCAGTTTCCTTCCCGCCATTTCCAGCCGGGTTGCAAAAACCAATCTGATTGGATTATTGTTTTTCGCGCGTATATTAATAACTGCCAACAAATTAGTAGCCGACACTAACTGTAAACGAAGAGCTTGAGTGTGGAAAGTTTGTGTTGGCACAAATTTGTGCATTTTGTAATATGTGACGAAGTGCATAATAAAATCGCAGCCTAAGACGCCTACCTATGCCTACATTATTCTGGGCCTTTTTTTGTTTTGTAAGTACTGTATAGATAGGCCTAGCCTAGCGTACGGCCTAAGACATAGGGCCTAGGCCTAGGCCTAGGCCTAGTAGCTTTCTTTCTAATAGTAAATGTCTTTTAAGGAGGCCTAGGCTAGCCTCGAGGCTAGGCTAGCTAGGTAAGGGAGAGGCCCCTAGCCTAGGAGGCCCTCCTAGGCCTAGAAAAACCTTCATTCAACAACCGACGTAACCTAGCGTAAGGTAGGCCTAGGCATAGCATTAAGCCCAGCCTAGGCCTAGTAGAGGATGGCCCAATTTTTATTTTAACATTAAGTAGGCCTAGGTGGGCTTTTGACTTGGCCTAGGCAGGCTAGCCTAGCTAGGCCTAGGTCCATGGCCTAGCCTAGGCCTAGTTAAATTGCGTACAGTGTCAGTGACGGTGCCAGCGTCTGAAATCTGGGGGCGTGGGAAGGTAAAATTTTACTTTTAGGGCAAATATATGCTAGGTGGCCCGAAGTGGGTGTGGTCGGGCTTCGCTCAGAATGTCTTTAAAGATAGTAGTCCATGGGGCGCAGCCTCAGAAAAATATGACAATACTGGGCTTTCATGGGCTTTTTTGATTGATTATAGACATAGGCCCTAGATGGTCTACTAATTTGTAAATAATATCAATTTTTTTTTCTCCCTGATAAATTGTGGGTTGGGGATGGGGGCACTAGAGGAAAATTATCTGGGAAATATTACCCCTTCCCCTGATAGCGCCGCCACTGGCTGCGTAACACTGTGGCTTTCTGAAACTGGTGATGGTCCTTAATTTAGAACCCCAAAAATGCTGTTTTACTTGCTTCTTTCCAGGACCGGAGCGCCTGGACCCGACTTAGTGCCCTATAATTACAGTAGGCTAGCGCGCCCCCCCCCCCCCCCTCGTGTTGGGATTTCCCCTCCCAAACCCATATCCTCCCTACCGTCTTGGCACATTATGCCTCACTCAAGTTGGTGCTTGGCTACGATAATTGGGCCCCTACAAACTCCAACCCAAGTATCATTATTCTTTTTTCCTCATAATACAATAGTGTAGTTTTATATAGTGCCAGATCCATCTAACATAAGATGCTCAGGGCACTTGATATGTGGATTTAGAACTCGATCAATGACTTTCTTCACCCCTAATGCTCCCTTCATGTCTGTGTAACCCAGTACCAGCACCTCTCGTCGTCCACTACAGGGGCTGTCCTCCTATGCGACTGCTTCCGGTAGAAGTAGTAAAGTAGTATAGTCCTCCTCCAGACATCAGTGCCGATGGTTATCACTATGCAGATAAAGCAGAAAAAATGATATGTGTTATGATAGTTTAGTGGCGGATTTAGAGGGGGGGGGGCGTAAGGGGTGTATGCCTCTCTATTTTTTTTTTTTTTTTTGTAAAATAATTGTTTTGTAAAGCTTATCACTCAGAAAATCAGCTGTCCTAAACAGTAAAAATCAATCAAATACAAGCTCAAATTAATGGAGGTGCTACCGGTTTAAGGAGGATTAGGCTTGAAAAAAGAATTTCATGTATTTTACACAACAATAAGGGCACATATTAACATTATTATATTATCATTCTTAAAAAAAAAAATTCGATGAGGAACAATTGATTTGTTCGTGCTTTTTTTATCGATAAGGGAGGGACTGTTTTTACTTGGCAAGAATATAGTAAATATTTTATAAAAACTGGTTTAATTCTTTTTTTTTTTAAAGAAAATGTATTTGAAATTACATTGATTTTTTTATGCTGTTGAAATAATTGATGCTGTAAAAAAAAATTTTTTTATTCCTATATCAATATTCCCCAAATTTTTTACGCAGACGGGAGTGATAATCTAACCATTTTTTCTATGTGCCTAATTAGAAGGATACTTTAACTTGAATCAGTACTACTATATATAGGGGGAATACCATTGCTACAACACAAGGCATATCATGTCATATTAGGCCTATAATATTCAAATAGCCAGATTCAATATTACTGTGCTTTTTTATACTTCCAAAGACCATATGTACGTAAACTTTAAATAATATTATTATATATTTAAGTACAACAACTGCTTGGAGAGATTTTTCCATTTTCTTATCATCCAATGCTGATAAGTCATTGCTGATACGTGTAATTACTCATAATATGGAGTGTTTAATTCTTTAATCCTATTTAGAGTGTAGATCAGTAGCCATTGAAAATGTCATCGCCATAAATTGTTGTACTCAGAATTTTAGTTAAAATCTTTTAAGTTTTAAATAATATTAGAAAATCAGACTTTATTTCTAATTTCTCAAATTTACTTTTAATCGATCATAGTTTAAACAATAAAGATGAGAACAGACCCAGGGCGAAGCATAGGCAGTGCACTACGCCTAGGCCAACATTCCTTGAGTGTGTACTGTAATATTAAAATTCGCACATCTCCGTTCGGCGGAATGTTTACCTCACATGTTTTGCTAACCAATAGTCCTATGTAGAAAGATGTATCCTCCACTACAGTAGGTCCTGCGAATCGAGAGACGTATACTGTATTGTGGGTGCGAGTATTAGGCGATTTGGAACTGTCCATTTTCCAACCGGGTATATATATTTCTTTAATACGATTGTACGCATGTAAATATGAGAAATTATTATTCATCATTTCTGATGATGACATACTTAATATCGGTATATTTAATCCCAATATGATGGCGTGCATTTAAATACTTTATTATACTATCTTAACGCATGTTGGACAAGAAATTTCACTGGGTAGACAATGGACTTGTTTCGGGCTTGTTCTTCGGTACTCCGCCCCACCGAATTTCGGTAAAAGATAACTAGATTTTTGCATGAAATCCACTTAAATTCAATTAATAAACGTCGTTTTATCAAATGTATGTTTAATCTTTATTTTCACTCAACATCAAGGCTTGTGTTTTTTTTGCATTCCAACTCGAACATTAATAAAAATCGGCGTATATTGGTACTCGTGCTTCATTGAGTTACTAGTCTTAGAGTACAGACATTTTATGCCATTCAACTTAAGCTTGAATGTTAGCTGTGCACCAAGAGTTCTCACTACGGCTGGTATTTACAGATTAATTTAATGCGAATTTGTGTTGTAAACATACCAGAAAATAGCACTGTTAGCAGGCCTAGGATAGGCGTCTAGATAAAAGGTACGTTATAACAGATTAGAAATTAAATTTTTCTTTCTTAAATGAGAAGCAGAAATTTTTAATCTGATGACATGTCCAAAAATCGCGATTTACTGCCAAATAAATAATGTTGGTTTGTTTATTGAAATTCCACAATGAATGTAGTAATAATTTGTGATTCATTCAAGCTTTTCAAGCTCGTTTAGAAATAAAAATATAGTTTTCACAATGTTATAAAGGTATTTTAAAAGTGATATTATTGTGGAATGTAAATTGTTTCCTTGTTTTTAATTTGCTAGTCAGTGTAATCCTTGGTTGCCTGCTGAGTTTATCAGGGATTAGTAGGTCTTCGGTGATAATTAAATACTTTTACATCTTTAATTATATAATTTGATTGTTTAGCTGAGGGGTGGGCATAAAAATCGGTTGGAGGGCCGAAGTGAATTTTTTTAACACCGAGGCTGCACCCAAACTTTGATGTTTCTAGTGTGCTTCCAAAAACTTATGAGCACTGCTTTAACACCACTTTATTTTCAGGTTAATATTACTTTTTACGGATGATCGGTGTCAGGCTGTAAAAAGAGTTTTTAATTCATGTTCACGGGCTGCACTTTGCTCACCTGTGTAGCTATAGATTTTACCCCTGAGGTTACCATTTACCAAAATATTGGGTGCATGTCAATGAACCCTAGTAGTATAATTGAGCCTAAGGCCTACTCGTATAATAAAATTTTAAAAAAACATTACCAACCGACAATTGTCACTATGCTTGATCAATTTTTAGTCTAATATATTATAATTGTAATGTTTACCAAAATCATACACAATTGTTAACACACAATTTATAGGCCTGCTAAAGGCATGATCGGCGACAGGATTAGTCTTTGTCTTCGCTTTTCATGAATAGTGTCAAAGGTCAATTAAATTTACAAACACTAAAACAGCTTACAGTATCGTCTTTAATATAAAATCTGAGATGACAGTTGTTAATTTTCATGATAATATATACAAGCTTTATACTCTAGTAGCAAATAATAACAATGTTCAGTAACTATCAGTAAAATTTAAATCAGGCCATCTGATTTTAGATCATGACATGATTAGCTTTCACTAGACAAACGTCATTGAGTTGAGGAATGTCGTGTTTCCTCGCACCACTGTTGTTCAAGTCTGGCTATCTGACAAATTTGTACTCTTCAACCAATTTCCGAATACATTTGCACGGTCCCATTATCTGCAGGTATTAACGCACATTTCAGTAGGTATTACATGGTTTTAGCCTGTGACTATTAAATGTCATAGTTATTTGTTGTTGGCACTCTTCCCAGAATCCGGTGGTTTCCTTACCGACAGCGCACGCCTTGACTGCCTGCAGCTTATAAGGGTAACACTCCAACAGCATTCATAGGCTGGGCTAGCTATGGAATCAAATCTGAAGTGACTGTTTATCTTAATGTTTGGAACCACTTGAGAATTGTGGTTTCAAATCTTCAATACATCACCTGCTACCACAAACTGTATGACATTAATGACCCTAGGTATATATTTACTCTTTTACTATGCAGTCCTTTGATAATACTTTGATTTTGGAGTAGATGTTTGTAGCTATGGTTTGGCATTTTACCACAAGCTGTAAATTTCAGTTTAAAGCTTGACTGACATTTTAAAGAGCATAATGACATGCATTGTTTAAGCTTTTGAGACCATGATTTTCAGTAGCAATTACTAATGTTAAAATGTTGCTACATTTTTTCCCTCTAGGAAAACAAAAATATAATCCACTTTAGACAAGAATATATCCACTATTACCACAGAATAATTTAATTATTATTTTTTAATTATCATTCAATTGAATTTTTAAATTTTGTTGCAGATAACACCGGTTTTATTATTTGACTATAAAGCATCTTGTATCTGGTAGTCACAAAATGGCTGCAAAAAAGTGAGTAGAATTTTAAAATAATGAGAAATTTGTTACATACTCGTTGTATAAACTTACATGGTGCTGGATCTGAGCTGATGACCCAAAATCTCCCACAGGGTGAAAGTACATTTACACTGAATCCGAATTGGAAAATCAAATTAGCATGTAAAATTGGGCGGGACTCGAATTTACTTGCTTTGGTGACTAGCCCACTGGGCTAGTTTACTGTATATTTCACTAGCCCATTGACTATATTACATATTATTATATGTTCTTGGCCAAGCATACATTACAATAGTTTGTAACTGATCACTGGCCCACCAGACTAGTAAGAAAGTAGGTTTACTAGCTCAGATTTTCTACTAGGCAT
>NW_022713615.1:1549894-1550500 GCF_011630105.1 Anneissia japonica
TATGCCCAGTTATTTGGCATATGGGTCCCATGCAAATTAAATATGGGTATGCCCATATGTAACTTCACTCCATTTAGATTAAATATGGGCCTCCCATATTTACTTGCCCAGGTAATTGACATATGGGTCCCATGTATATTATATGTGGGCATGCCCATAAGTATTTTCCCAGATATTTGGCACATGGGCCCAATGCGAAATTAATATGGGCATACCCGTGTTCAACTACCCAGGTCTTTAGCATGTGGGCCCCATGTAGATAAATATGGGCATGCCAATATGTATTTTCCCAGATATTTGGCACATGGAACCCATGTGGATTAAATTTGGGCATTCCCATAATTATATGCCCAGTTATTTGGCATATGGGTCACATGCAAATTAAATATGAGCATGCCCATATGTAACTGCCCACATATTTGGCACATGGGCTCCATCTGGATTAAATATGGGCTTCCCATATTTACTTGCCCATGTTTTTGGAATATGGGTCCCATGTATATTATATGTGGGCATACCCATAAGTATTTTCCCAGATATTTGGCACATGGGCCCAATACGAAATTAATATGGGCATACCCATATTCAACTACCCAGGTCTTCGGC
>NW_022713615.1:1550511-1576753 GCF_011630105.1 Anneissia japonica
TATGGGCATGCCCATATGTATTTTCCCAGATATTTGGCACATGGGCCCCATGCGGATTAAATGTGGGCATTTCCATATTTATCTGCCCAGGTATTTACCATATGGGGCCCATGTACTTTAAATATGGGCATTCACATATATATTTGCCTATATATTTGGCATATGGGCTCCATATGGGTAAACCATGGGCAAGGCCCATATGTGATTGCCCAGACGGATCCCATAAAGGAAAAATATGGGGTAGCCCATAAGACTTTTCCCAGATATTTTGCATATGGGCCCCATGTGGGACTGTTACCTGGGATTGTACGACGGACTAGTACTAAATTGTGCCCTGATTGGGGTGCTGGCATTCAGTGCATTGGGAAACGGTTCTGATCCGATGTGAATTCAGATTAAGACTGGCCCTGTTTTTAGCTGACAGTAGTTTTCTTAATGTAATTTGGAAGATTTGTAAATTCAACTTTAATTTCATGCATGCAGATTAAAGGCATTCTCTTTATTTTTGATTGTGATTTTATGATTTTTTCCCAGTATAAGTTTGTTAAATCCCTGTTGCATTGTAGTACCTGTCTTCCTCGGAAGACACATGGTCGTCATTGATGAGATTCGTTGACAATCAGTCACTGCTGGTGTTTACTTTTATAGCCAAGAGCCACTGTGAAAGTGGTTTGGTGCAGCAGGAATGGTTTGGTTTCCCAAGCTCGAGGCCGGGGATTCAAAACCAAAATTTATATAGCGCCCAACTTTCTCTGCTCACTGGTCATTGCTGCTTGTCCACGCATGACCCATATGCAGCAAACTATAGAGATTTACCATTATGCTACACAAATGTATTTCTCTTTACTATGTTTTTTATTGCATGTTTAGTGGCCTTGAGCTTGTACTATCAGAATCAAGTGATGAATCCTCTGCAGGCTGGCGAGACAAGTCACCACTTCCAAGGTGAGTATTAAATGTAGAACCACCAAATCCTATGATCAGTGGGTACTAAGAGGCCCAACAAGAGGTCTGGCAATTTGCAGTGTTTATTTAGCGCTGCTTGGATCCATGGGCAAAACCTAAGGCAATTTTCGGGGCAATTTTGGTCCAGTTTAGAGCATGTTTGTGTTCATGTCTTGGTCCGACGAGTCATTTCCAATGAGGGCTTGGCCTGTTTAACCTGCAAGTGTCATCACTACAATAATAATATTATTTATACACAATTTTTTTACATGGAAGACTTATTTCAAAAAAATTGTTCTGCAAGTCTGTGTGGGAAAGGAAACAAAATAAAATTAATAAAAAGGGAAGCATTAAAAATACAACAACATAAGGTTACCATTGACCTATCTATCTAACAGTGTATCTTTAAAATCTTGATTTTTTTTTTGTGCCAAGTGCTACTGTATATTCATTTGCAGTATTATGTTTCCAGAGGTGCCTCATTAATAAGGCTTGAGATTGCCTTGTGAGGCACCTCTGCGTGAAATTTTAAAGAAAAAAAAAACTTAACTGTACAGTTTATAAAATTTTTATAAAATTATGACTTAAGAAAGATCTATGAGAAAGTCAACATTTTGTAACCAGTCAACATTTTGTCACCTGGACCCTCCACGGAACCAAAAGACCTCTTGCTACTCCACCACAGGTACCTTTCAACCTGACACTTTGAGACCTGAAATGCTTTGGTTACAAAATGTCCAGGTTGCGAAGCTCCCGCAATAGATAATACAAAACAAATTTCAGTCTGCCACCCACCTAATATTTGAGCAATCGTGCTTTCTTAGTTTTGTTGCTTCCGGTTTTAATTTCTCATTTAATAGCAGCAGAATCTGCTCACATGCCTTTTTCAGTGTGGATCTTAATAAATACGTAACAATTTTTTATTAAGTTTTTAATAATCAATATTTTGATATTGATTTTTATTTATGTAAGTTTATTTGTGTGCGTTAACTATGATTAAAATTATTCTTTCTATAGGAACCTTCAGGGTGATGATTCTGGGTATGGGACTGTTGATTTGGACAAAGGTAAAAACTTATTTGTATACTGATGAACTTTAATTTTGATTCTGTTTTTGTTTCATGGTGCTTTGATGTTTTTGTTTCATGGTGCTTTGATGTTTTTGTTTTTTTTTTCTATCATGGCAAACCTGGCAAATTCAATATTCAAGCTTGTGGGTCAATATACACTGAAATATATTTGCCGTAATGGGGTAAAAAAGGTATAAGAAAATTAACAAAAATTAAACTATGATATTATATTTTTTATAGATCAGTCAGTCACTGGGTTAGATACTCATATAGATCAATCAGTCACTGGGTTAGATACTCAACTAGAGAAGGATGACCAACAAAAGTAAGTATTTCTGTATGAAATTCTGTTTAGTTTTTTTCTATAGTAAGTACAGTAGTTAATCAAATACAATAATCAATATTTTGATATTGATTTTTATTTATGTGAGTTGCTACTTCGTGTGCATTAACTATGATTAAAATTATTCTTTCTATAGGAACCTTCAGGGTGATGATTCTGGGTATGGGACTGTTGATTTGGACAAAGGTAAAAACTTATTTGTATACTGATGAACTTTAATTTTGATTCTGTTTTTGTTTCATGGTGCTTTGATGTTTTTTTGATTTTTTTTCAATCATGGCAAACCTGGCAAATTCAACAATATTCAAGCTTGTGGGTCAATATACACTTAAATATATTTGCCGTAATGGGGTAAAAAAGGTACAAGAAAATTAACAAAAATCAAACTATGATTTTATATTTTTTATAGATCAATCAGTCACTGGGTTAGATACTCATATAGATCAATCAGTCACTGGGTTAGATACTCATATAGATCAATCAGTCACTGGGTTAGATACTCAACTAGAGAAGGATGACCAACAAAAGTAAGTATTTCTGTATGAAATTCTGTTTAGTTTTTTTCTATTGTAAGTACAGTAGTTAATCAAATACAATTTAGGAGGTTTAAAAGGTAAGTTGCTTCAGACTCTTTATCATATTTGATACTTGAAGCTATGTAATACATTAAATATTGTTATATGAAGTTTTTTTGTAGTTTATGAATTTATTTCATTATATGTTTTGAATGACAAGTGAGTACTCTTTTTAATGAATATGATTTCTCTTTTCAAAATAAATGGCTTTTTTTTTACCCCTCATCTTTCTTTCCTCGAATCTTTGATGACCCCCATATTATCATAGCCATGTCGTCATTTCTAAATCATATTCAACGAGCATAAACTTCAGGTCAAGGTTGAATGTCATATGAAGGGGAAAATTTGTGCGGCATTACCGACCTGAGAAATTTGAGACAGGGCGGCAGACTGTATTTCGACACTATCAGACTGATATATAGTTCATATGAAGGAAAAATTCATGTGGCATTACCGACCAACGGGTGTTTTTAATTGAATGACACTTGACAAGGTTCAATTTTTGTGCCTTTACTGTCCACATGCACGTCATGATGGGCGTGTACGTGTGCGTAAAACTTTAAATGTTTAAATTGCTTTTTTTATACATGCTAAATTATAGCACATTTTAGGACATTTTGAGCATTCATAAATTTTTCAATCCGTGTCTCGAGCGCACCCTGAGTGTCAAAGTTCAAATGTGCAGTGGATCACCACCTAACTAACGGGTTCAAGTCTAGTTTTTTTTTTTTGTTTTTTTTTTAGGTCAGTGTTCACTCAGTTGACTGAGGTTGCCCTGGAAACTGGAGAGTGTACTGCCCAAAACTCTATAATAGTTACAAATAGACAACCTAGTGATGAAGGTAAATGTTTTTAATGATATGTATTGTACTGTATTTAGTCTTTTAATAGTTTATACATCCCCTAAATACAGTTGAACTTGTCTAAGTCGAATCCAAAATGACATTGAAAAATTATGCGACTTAGATAAAATTTGACTTACAGATTGTTAATTAATAGAAAACACAACAATTTGGCATGTAAAATAAGATTGACTTAGAAATTAATCGAGTTGGGCAAAGTTGACTTAGACAAGTTTAACTGTAATGCGAGTTGACGATGATATTTTTATTTAGTCCATATCCTCATCATTCTAATCACTACTATGCAAGAGTTTTATAAGTTGTTTAGCGAACTTATTTTTAAAGCTCTTCTGGGGAAGGCAAAAAAGGAAGAGTAAAATTTAATACATATAAGAGGAGAAACATTGTTTTCACAAGGTTGTACTGTAATGAGAGTGAAGGTTCCAATTTTGACAGATATAGTTAGGTTAAAGGTCATGTGATACATCTTAATGTATTGGGAAGATGATTTCTTATCAATTCTAGTTCCATAATCTTCATTTGATTGCAGATGCTGTCTGTGGAAACATACAAGATGAACATGGGTAACAAATATTTTTATTGCTTGATAAGTTACTTAATTTTATTTGGTAGGAGAATAACCCATAACTTGCAGCATCATTGTGCTGAGTTGCGACGGGCCTGAAATGATCCATAACATACTCTTCCAAAATGCTCACAAGCCAGGCTTGTACACTGGCCTTCCATTTTAAGTCCTTTTCTGAGATTTAGTTCTGCCAAACCAAACCATGTCTGTAGTTAGCGATGCCTCTGTCTTCCTGCTCGGCCATGCACAGATCATATTGTGAAAGGCGTTATAAGCATGGAGGTATTATTGAGACAGAGATCACTCGGTAACAGATCCCTTTGACGCGACAAACCAATGTTTTCCCTGCTTTTGAATTGCGCGCGGGCGTATTACCCTATAATTCACATTTTTTCTTAGCAACAACTTGGCAACGACATGCTTTTTATGCTTCAACACAGCAGTTGTGCGATAAACCGTTAGATTTTAACTCATTAAATATCTTTAAACTTATCAATGTTCCCCTGATTGGATTTTTTTGTACTTCTAGTATGTTATTATGTGTATATTTTAGGAACAGATTTACTTTTGTATTCATTATAATTTTGTCTAAAGATCGATTTGTTCGTCTATAAAGCTAAGGCAGCTTAAAACTGAAAATTACTCTTATTTTGGATTGAATTTTCTAATAGTCCACACTCGTTCACACTAAAATGACTTCGTTTTAATCCTTAATCATTCATTAATTCTGTTAAAATTGGAATTATTGAGTTTTATCCAATTTATGCAAATTCAAGTGGAATTATACCATACTTTTAAATCTCACATGTAAATGTTTCATTAAATTTGAAACTCGTTGTTTGTAGAAATATTATATGTTTGGAATTTCATGAATGATAAATGTATTAGCTTCAAGGTGGAAACAATTGCGCAGCCATATTGATTGACTGTAAGTAGTGCACATTGAAAAAAGAAGGTGAACTCAATTTCGCCATGTTCTATTTTTTGGTAAACTAAACCTGTTGAGTATTTGGTAGTGGAGAACACATTAGACTTCAATGGCATCACGCAAACCTACTTCACTTGCTGCGGCAGTTTTCATCCTGGCCCATTTGCCTAATGCTGCCTGCGCAGAGCTTTTTCGAGTGATCTCCCCAATAATACCTCCATGGTATAACATTAAAGAAATCTTCTTTTTTTTTCTTTAGAAACGAGAATGAACAGATTGAATCTGATGGTGACCCAAAAACGCTAATTTTAAGTTTCCTGTTTTTGATGTTATTTGGTATTTTAAAGTAAGACACTTTCTGTATTTTTTTTATTAAGTTGTTTTCATGATACAATACAAATCTGTATACTATAAATAGAGGTTTGTCTCTGAGTGTACTAACTGTTTCAGTCAGGGGCTTGGGATGGTTTTGGCCCTCGGGGATGAAATTGAGAATGTTGGACCTAATTAGCTGCTATAGGTGGTATCAGTTAATAAGTCCTGCTTACATATATATTGGCAATCCTTAACCATGGATAAATATATTAAATTATTAATAAAATCTAAAGTACATGTCCAAATTATCAAAACTGTGGTATGCCCATATACAATACATCACAAATCTTTTCATATACTCATTTCAATACTGGAGGTTCAGATTTAGTAAAAATATAATTTAACAAAATTACAAAAAGAACAAGGAAATGAAAGAAATGATAAAGTGAGGTAAAAGAATAAAAATCCAATGCACAAATGAAATTAAAAGGTAACATAAATCAACTAAATAGTATATGGTCATGATGGGATGTCATCATGACCATATATAGTCATGATGTGCCTATACAGTATATGTTCATGATGTGATGTCATCATGACCATATATAGTCATGATGTGCCTATATATGTTCATGATGTGATGTCATCATGACCATATATAGTCATGATGTGCCTATATATGTTCATGATGTGATGTCATCATGACCATATATAGTCATGATGTGCCTATATATGGTCATTATGTGATGTCATCATGACCATATATAGTCATGATGTGCCTATATATGTTCATGATGTGATGTCATCATGACCATATATAGTCATGATGTGCCTATATATGTTCATGATGTGATGTCATGACCATATATAGTCATGATGTGCCTATATATGTTCATGATGTGATGTCATCATGACCATATTTAAGTATGTCACACACTTTTGTCAAACGTGTGACATACTTAAATGTGTCACACGTTTTTTGTCAAATGAAAATTGGTAGTGTAGACAGGACTTAAACAGAATAGAAAGCTGAAGCATATTTGTCATTTCCATGAAAATAAATAATTTTCAAGACAGCTGTTTCGTTTGCTAACACATTCTGTGTCCATTCTATGCACAATCTATTTTGATTAACTTTCAAAGATGAGGTATATAGGGCAGAAGTGGAAAGATCACACAGTTTTCCAGTCAGTCTAAATCAAATTTTATGGCCACTCACATTTAATAACCCCCTTGCCCATCATTAAAATCCACTCTTTTTTGTTTAGAATTTACCAATGTTTCACCCACCCACCCTTACTTTATAGCTACAACCCAGAAACTCTGTTCGTTTAATATTTATGTTTACTCTTATGATGCATGTAGAGTACATTGCATGTTTATGAATATTTTAGAAAATCACTTCCTTGAATTATTTATATCTTAAAGTCCGGAAATAACTGAACCCTGTCAACCTATGGATAGATGCTCCCCACCACCAACAAGTACAGGTATTATTAATGCTCAATGAAATACTGTATAATCAGGGTTCGAAATAACGCTGGTCCGCTGGCCAATGGCTAGTAAAATGTATGGCGGACCTGTTAACTGTCTCTTATACACATCTAGATGTGTATAAGAGACAGCCTCTTAACGATGTCTTTACAAAATATTTCACACAGATAATGTCAACAAGATCGCTATTTTCTGTTTATTGTCATGTGTTAATGTCCGCTACGAACAACCTCGGTCTCAGCATGGTCTCGGTCATTCAAGGCGAACCGATGAACATCACGCACTAGCCTAGACCATAGAGGGGAATCCATGGCTAGGCTAGACGTACAGAGGGAAATCACCTTCTCCGCATGTATAGCGACAAGGAGAAGTTGATTTCCGTCTGTGTGAGCGCCGTGAAGTTAAAACATCCATGTCATGTATCCATCCCACAATGCAACGTGGGACAAAAAGTTAATAAACAACACAACGATTTCCAGACGAAATGAACCGTTCGTACAGTCCCAATAACATTGCCATGGAGATTATCTAATAATTAAAACGACACGCCAGTAAAATGTTAGATAAAGCACGGAGTTGGATAAAGTCAAAGTTACACCTTCCATTGTTTTAATAAAGTGCATTATCGCCTATGAATACTTCAAAATCGACTGTAATCAATCTGAAATGAAAAAGGAACGCAAAGCAATTGTTTCTACGACGGCTCTTTTTCAGTAGACGTTTAATTCGGATTTGGTATGTCATTAGATTCATATATCAGTCTACATGTAAATTACACTCACATTCCCCAAAAACATTGCTAATTACGGAGGGAATTTGCAGAGAATAAAATTTTAATTTGTTAGATTTATTTTTAGATTTTACTCTAAAATAAAACAAAACCACGAGGGTTTCTTATTCATTTTAATAAATTTGTTTAATTAAAAAATTATCGGTTTACACTAAGCTTGTTCCTCTGTCAGCAAGCTGACTATGAAACTTTGGGCGATCTGACGTCACCACAGCCAAGCACATGGGATTTTTGCCCAGCAACATGACCCCACGAAAAAAATTAACCAATTAGCGGGCAGAGTTTAGGAGGCGCGACCTGATATTTACAACAAGAAGTCGCATCGTCGTTACCACGAAGAATGTGTTGTTTACAGTTTAATTAGAAAAAAATGTCAGACCGAAAATGCAAGTAAAAAAAATATAAAAGCATTCATTTTATTGGTACAGTAATACAATTTGCTGTACACTACAGCTGAACAACAGGTACTGTACGTATTACAGTATATGGTAAATATATGGTAAAACTTTTTTCGTAGGCTAGTCATACCGAATTCACTGGGCTAGCCTATGCTGCTAAGCCTATTTTTAGCGTCTATGCCTAGGCTAGGCCCTAACTGGCCTGCCTTATTCGGAAAGAATTCAATAGAAATGTTCCACAAACCGATCTTTCTTGAAAACCGAACATCGTAGCGAACATCGTATTGTACATACAAATAGATTCCTGTATTTATATTTCGCGGCATAATTTCCCATACAGAGACAACAGAAAGATTTTTCTGACCCCCTAGGACATTGTTGTCTCGATCGGCCCAAATTTCGCCCCCCTTTTTTGGACATCACTGGATCCGCCCCTGGCTAGTGAAAGGGATTGAGGACCAGTAAAAATATTAATTCACTGGTCCACTTGGCTAGTTAAAAAAAACCTTAAGGGAAACCCCTGATAATGCTATACAATATAACAAAAAGGCCAGAATTATGAAAAAAACATGTTGGAGAGCCAAGTTTGTAATATAGGTTGAATAAACTGATGTAAGGTGTCAGATGTGAGAAGGCAAGGCATTCCAACAGGAAACATGAAGCCCAAGCAAAAGTACATGTTGAGGGTTGCATTGATTGTGCAAGAAGAAAACTTAGAGACCACTTATTGCTATATGGATGGATGAGTCAAAATGAACTTTGGTGGAGCATAAAAATATGTAAAGTATCTTGTGAATCAGCAACGGTCAGTAGGTTTAGCACAGGGGCGATACTTGTCATTCAAGAGTTTTAAGGGCCAAACGGCAGCAATGTTTTGCACTCTTGAATTTTGGGAATGTCCTTTACCGTTGGACTGTGGAGCAGTAAGTTAAGCAGTTCAGGCATGAACCAGAATCTCAGTTGACCTCGGATCAAGACACTTTTTGATGCTTCCGATTCATCGAATCGCCTGAAGCTCGGCTTTGTGGCTGTTAGATACTTAATTGGATCAACTGCAGGTCCATAATGAGTCTTTGAGGTTTGATAATTGAGGTGTTGATTTTGGCTGAAGGAGTCCAAATGGCAAAATATAACTTTAAAAAAAAGAAGTGCTCTGTTTCTGCATCATTCATTACAATACTGTTAGACTAACCCCATGATTAATTTTGGTACAGCAAGGTACAAGCTTTCTAACTGCAGATAAGGGATGAATATGGTATTATGAGCGTGCAACACACACACCACATTGTGTGTGGTAATCGCCCCACCAGAAAGTAAAATAAAGAAAACAAGGGCCAAACTGAGCCTTGTGGATTGTTGAACATGAAATATATTGAGTGCAGGGTTCAACAAACATCCTCTATGGCAACTCAATGGAACCTTTCATTTAGATAATAATGCAAACTATTGCTAGGCTATACCACAAATGCTGGTTCTTAGCTCAATCTGTCAAACCCAAGAATATATCATAGAAAGAACTGTAGCAAAATGCAAGCAACTGGGCAAGAAGTGGAGGTTTTATGCAGCATATGGAATATACTGTATATTAAAAGAAGATATACAGTATATTTGAATAAACATACAAACAATATAACATATTAGGTGTACCCGATGCTAAACCATTGATTATTTATTTTGGTATAAGCATGTAAAAGAACATTAAGCTAAAAGACTTAACTATTTCCCTATTCATTTTTCCTAGGAATCCTGTGCTCAGCTGCGAATATTGAAGAGCTTTTAGCTGGGATTTCTTCAAGTTGTATACAGGAGGAAACTGATGAGACTGAACAACAGGGAACCACAAAGAAGAAGAAAAAGAAATTGAAAAAGAGAAAGAAGAAAAAGTTGACAAGGCCCACTCCAGAAAAAAACACCAGTCGCCACACAACAGTGCCATTTTATGATGATATTCGATACGGAATTGAGGTTAGTATGCTTTACTTTATTAAATTGTATATCTTATTGTTTCCTTTTTTAGTTCTGATCAGGAGCTTTAGGAATACCCTGCTGATCGTGTGCTTTTTTGCTGATTTACTGTACTGTGTAATTTTGAAGGAGCTCTAGAAACACCCGGCTGATTGATTGATTAATAGATCTTTTTTGTATTGGCAGACATTAAGGCCAACACACTCTACTGCCTCTATTATAATGCCCTCATCAGAGCATTCAAGATTTGGAGAACTTGTTTAAATATGGATGAACACATCATTGTAAAGAAAAATGTTTATTTTTATTTTTTGCAGGAAACAGCAGCTCAGCAAGTCATGTATACAGGAGGTAACTATTCCAAATTGTTTTATACTGTTTATTTTTTAGCCATTCTGACCTTCTTAACATTATAGATTTAGTGTCAGTTGTAGTGGTAATAACAATAAACAAATTTTATTACTCACCTACTACACTATTTAGGATATTCCCCGGAGCCCTGTTCACCTCTCTGTCTTCGTATCGTAACAAGGGAGTGTGTTTTCAAGCCAACGTCGTCGTCTACCTGCTGATTTCACGCATGGCCAGTTACATCTAAAGTACGACTCACTCAGCAGCTTGTCGATGACGTAACCACATTACTCTCCCATATTTAATTGTTGGTTGAAAACCATAATAACGTAACTGAATGTCATGGGCTTTTTGCTTTTGCGAGACAGAAGTCAGAGCTCTAAATTTGTTGGTTTATTTAGTTTATTTAATTATTTTTCATCATTACTTTACCCATGACATTCAGTTATGTTGTTCTTGTTTTCTGACACTAAATCTATAATGTTAAGAGGGTCGGAATAGCTAAAAAATAAACAGTATAAAACAATGTCAATAATGAACCTGAAAAGGCTTAATCAATTATGTTACAACATGAATGTATTGTCAAACTATTCCAAAGTTTCATACTTTTAACAATGTGATACAGCAATAAGGCTTCTTGATTCAAGTCTTAACAGTCATGTTTCAAAGCAGATACAGACCACTTCCTTGCGGAAGGTGCGATCAGTCTACATGCATGTGTTGACATGTGATTAGACACCTGTTATGTAAAGCTTTTGATCTACCACCTGTAAGCTACCACTTATAATGTATAGCTGTTGACAGCCACTTGTTTGTAACCACATGTGATGTACAGCCTCTGATCTGCCACCCTCTAACCAGTGGCAGACTGAAGGGGCGCATACTGGAAAATTGAGCCATGCACACAAATCCAAGAAGCAGTGCATTCAAGCCAGTGTGTTAACACCCTTTAGCATTCGAAGGAATAAGACTTTTCCTTATTGCAAAGGATGCTGCTAGAAAATATATATCTTAGTGGCTTCTTTATGTCAACAAAGCTATAAAGGTGTCACTTTTAAAATGTTGTGTTCAATTAATTAATGAACCCCCTGTGATGAATTATGGTAATTATATATTTAATTGTTTTTTTACAGGTGTACAGCCATTTCATCTTCCAGTTCCATATGGAATTCAGGAGGTTAGTATTATTTAATTACAGTAATTGAATAAATATTCATTATTTTTTAGAATATTAAAAAAATATAAACGCATGATTATAAGAAAATGTGTATTTGTTTATTTTCAGGAAATGGAAGAGCCACCAGACGTAGATAGAGGAGGTAAGTTTACCAAGGTTCACACCTTTAAGCAGTGTAATATTGCTATCAGACTTTAGAATTCAGATCAAGTGCTTAAGGGTTTGAGTTGATGCTAACCACTTTTTTGCGTCTTTGGCAAACATCTTGGTAAGATAATAGGGAGCTTTTGATTGGTGCGATGACGCGCGACGCTAGAGCAGAATTACTCATGCGTGACCGTTCTGCCGGACGTCTTACATTCTCGGCATACATAGATTTTGACCAAATTGCAATTTTTTTTTTTATACCTTGTTTAGTGAACCAATATTGATTAGCTCGCCAATATTAATGATTTCGAATAAAAATGAAATTTTATTTTTATAACGACTAACTCACTATTCTACTAGGAATCCACAAATATTACTGTCTCAAAATCAATTGTAGATTTTAAGACAGTAAATATCTGTGGATTCCTAGTAGGATAGTGAATTAGTGTATGTAGATTGATGAACTGGACTGGAATGGTTGTTAATATATTTTTGATTGTCTATGAATCTAATAATTAGTGAAATGTAGTGCTACACATATAGCATTTAAACTTATATAGCATTTAAACCATTATATACATTCGTTATTATGTGATTGATAGAGGAAACAATAATTCAATATTAAATTAATAACTTAGATGCAGGAAGATGTTTACAGAATTTATATTGTGGATCTCCATACAAATTGAATTTTCATTATCTCTTAGGTGGTGTCATACGCATACCAGAACTTCTACCATTTGGCGTCGAAGTGGTACGGCTATTTTTATATTTTCTGTTTTTAATTTGTTGCTGTTTTTCTGTGTGTTTACCATTGTCTTTTAAGTAAGAGACTGGTAAAAATAATTGTATTATACAAAACAAATATATGGCTGAAATTTTGATAATGAGGAAGATTAAAAATATTCTAAATCATTTTTCATTAGGAGGACCCTGGTGGTGAATCCTGGTTATGTTTGCCCTAGCAACTTGACCATAACATTCAAGCTTCAAAGGGATTCCAGTGCGGTAGACCTTATGTATGCAATGACCTTGCTGCACCAAAACTTTGGAACCAGTACCAAATGATACCGAAACCTTAGAAAATCCGGGATGGTTTCCGGCGGGGGATAGTTTTACCAATGAGTTAATTTAGTGTATTTAAGCGTATAGAGTGTAGTGATTATAGTATCCTAGGTACAATAAACTGCATCTGGTTACATACTATGTTTTTTTAGAAATGGAAATTTTGTCAATTTATTGTATTTGATTGCTACAGTTGAACCTGCCTAAGTTGAATCCAAAATTCCATTAAAATATTGATCAACGTAGATAAAATTTGACCTACAGATTGTTAATTAATGGAAAACAACAATTTGGCATGTAAAATAAGATCGACTTAGAACGAATTATATGACTTACTGTAGGCAAGTTTAACTGTATATACATATAGGAGTGAAAGGTGAAATTTTGCCCTCCCTGACATGTTATTGTACTGAATACTCCCTACGTCCCCAAATAGTTGCGAAAAACTTGCAAGTGATTTGGATTGGACTCAAACCCATGACCTCCAGATAACTAATATATATGTCTGTAGTAAACTTACTAATGTGATTATCTAAATTTTATTTTATCTCTTTTAGTAAAATAAATGTTAGGTCAAAATATTCTAAAAATTGTAAATGATTGTGAATTCAAATGTAAAACAAAGTGCCTGCAGGAAATGAAATATAAAAGAACAACCAACTGAGGTATGGGGTCAAAGTGAAGAGCCAGTTTGATTGCAGCTCTGGAATTGTGGGAATTTTAATGTTCCGATAGATTAGGCAATAATTTTTTATATCTTGTTTAGCGAACCTGCTGACCGCCATAATGATTTCCAAAAAAGTTTTTTTGACAATTAGCACACCTGCTGCCACAAAAAAAAATTGGGAAATTTCAGAAGTATTCCATTTTATCTGTCATTGCCTTGACATCTCCAAAAACGATAAGTATATTTCTTCCTAATATATAAATTTAAAGCATTTAACCATCCCGTTACTACACTGTTTACATTCACCAGTAAAATTTTATTTTTATTTTCTCCGTCTGGATGTTTTTGGCAAAACTCTTTGAAGATAAATAACAAAATTATTTTCCCGCTGTCTGACAATCTTTAAAAAAATAAGTTTGCAAAACAAGGTACAAAAAAATCCCACCTTACTAGTTAAAATGTGAAGATTTAAGATTTTATGGGGGGAAAAAAATCTAATCAGATATGGGCCTTTTTACTAGAGAGTGCATCTATATATTTTTTTTAGAACAAAATATTTTTATTTTACTAATATAAATGAATGAATATAATGTATATAATATAATATATAATCTAATATTGCTTTTTAGATAAATTTTATTGCATCTCTTATAATGGTTGAATGGATGTTGGATCAGATGAAATCAAATAAAGATATAAAATCCATAGTTTTAATTGATATATTGAGTATGTGAGTAGATGAATATAATTTATAAAGTGAAACCAAATATGTGGCAAAGACAAGCCAAACCAGTCACTCTTTGCAAATCGTGTTTGAGAAAATGGCAAAAACATGCTGGAATGTCAAAATGTTTAAAATCTATTTTATTGCACTAAACTAACCTTTATATATGTATACAATTTTCCCCATTTTTAACGTTAAAACAACAATTTTTAACGATTATTTATAATTTTGCCTGAGAAATGCCCGATATCATAAACTTCCTTAAATGCTTGAAACTTCATAAGGATTTAAATGATCTTTTTACTGTTTTTTTAGCTCTCATTTTACAGTTTAACTCTCATTTACTGTATTAATAACAATCAATTTTTGCAAACATTGACTAATTTGGCTTCTCTTTGCCACATATATACAACATAATAATCTAATTGCTTTTTAGATAGTGTTCTTGATATTATAGTACTGTATTGTTAATATTGAGATTGCTGTATACTGTCCAGAAGGGTTTTTGAAGGCGAATTTATTCGAGGGAGATATTTATTGTTTTGAGTGTAAAATATATTATATATATATTATGATTATACTAAAATAAGTGTCCCATAATTTCACTGTTAATGTGGAACTACAACACATAATGGTTGTCAAAATTGATCATTCCTGTTTTTATCAGCTTCTTTATGGAATGACCTTCTGGAGGATATAAAAAAATGAACCTTCAGTTGAAATGTTAAGAAGTCCCTTAAAAAACACATTTTCACGTCATATTTTTCTCCTCTTGTTTACTTTTCTGGCAATCTTACTCTCATCGGATTTTTGTATCATCATTGTAGGATAGGCTAGATTTCACTAGAGCTCCAGAGAGTACTGATCCAGCGAGCCTTTTATATTAGGCTTCAAAGTGCTGGAGAACGGAGCAGTGAAAGTGATTCTATTGCTTTGTTGCCATTTTCTTTGTTTGATTTCCATGTAACATTAGGATATTTCGTGGTTACTTTTCTTTTTGTTCATGTAAAGTGCGTAGAAGCAATTTTATTGTATTATGCGCTGTATAAGACTTATTGATCCCAACCATGTTAGAAAAAATGTAATTCTACTGGAATAGAACATTAATAGAATGTGTTGACAATGATGTTGCATTCATTAGATCTGTTTACCATAATTTAGGGGCATTTATTCAAGGTATTCATTTTATGTGCATCTGTTATAAGAATGTCAGATGAGAGGAGATCCAATAAAGATAAAATGAAATGTGGTATTTATTTTATGTGCATCTGTTATGAGAATGTTAGATGAGAGGAGATCCAATAAAGATAAAATGACAAGTTCTGTTCTGTGTACTTCATTTGTGAAGATTAGAATCAATATATTTCATTCAGTTTTGGTTTTTGTTGCTGCGATAGATTTACTCATAGCGTGGAAATTGTAACTGCAAGGAATAGTGCTATAGAAGAATCAGTTACAAAGAACTTCATTTTTGAAGACAACTTTTAGGCCAATATACATTCTTGTTCACAATTATTATATTGTACAGAGTGGCTATGCTTTCACCGAGATGTAGTGCATTGAGATAGTGAGAGTTAGTTTTAAGGTTAGTGTAAAGTCAATCAGTCAGTGCGTAGGGTTTTCGATCACTTCGGTGTAAATATATTCGCAGCGTATAACGTAAATGTTAACTTGATATAAGGAAAGCCACCATTATGCTGATGAGACTGGCTTCAGATTTTTTTATCTTCTCGCTGCCATATCAATGGATCACAAAAGGGGAATTTAAAGCAAGAAGACACGGGCGGGTCCATATCCCCCTGAGGTCACTGTTAACATAACACTCAAAAAACTGAAAAGTTACATCATTAATCATTAATATCATTAGATATTTATTCCTCAATTTCCTATTGATAAAAAACCTTGTATGTATGTATGATGTGGTGCTACCTATATTATAGAGTGTACCTAGGATTCTTCTTACAACTGAAACTCCAAAAAACTCCCAGGCCCCATGAAGAGGCTGTAATAGCATACCACATGTCTAATTGGCTCATCCTGGTTCACTAAGATATACAGTATATGCTAGACAACTGTTTAGTACTCTTAAAATACAGGTCTCCCTCCAATTAAACACCACTTTTGGGACCAGGGTTGACATCATTTTTAGCAGCTAAAATAATAATAATAAGAAAAGACAGTTGTTCATTTGGAACCAAAGGCCTTTAATTGGAGGTGGTTTTTAATTAGAGGGAGACCTGTATTTAAATACTCCACAAATCTCAGCCGACACCTCGCACAACTGGCTAACGTCTCTATTTATTGTTGTGACGTCATGGCTCGCTGGCTCACACTTGTGATATGTCTCGCACTTGTGATCAAATAACACGCTGGCTCACACTTTGGCAACACTCGCCCCTAGAAAACCCGCCCTTGGAAACTTGCCCCATAAAAAAATGTACACTTCCTAGACCATGCAGTCTTCAAAATAAAAATTGTAACCTTTGGTAATCAACTACATTTTCCACATACATAGAAATTTTTTAAACTTTATTTAAAAAAACCTAAACCATAATTCACCACTATAGACACTTTTTGACAAAAATGAAAAATTACGACTTTGTTACCCAATGAGAAGTGTTCTAATATAGACAATGGGTTGTGTCTCATTATTTGTTATATTTTTATTATTCATTATTTTCACTTGACTCGCATAAATAATTTTGTTCGAAGAACATTTATATGCAGTTGTACTTTTCAGCACTTCACTTGCAATTTCTAGTTATAATACTGTACTATATAACCACTTATAATTACTATGGTATAAATATTACTATTGGACAATCTAGTGCTGTATTTAAAGTATTCTCAGTGCGGCATCATGAATTATTATATACACGATTAGAAAATTATAACCCCATTAGAAAATTATAAACCACCTGAGATTGTCAAACGGACACTAATAATTTACCCATTCAACCAAAGAGATTTAGTCCCTAGTATTTTGGTGTAAAAAGTACAATTTGTACTATTTAAACCATAAAATCTTTATCCCTTGACCACCACCAGGGGTTGTATTCCAATCCTGATTGGAAGTCCTTTGATTTGGGCCCCTGCGGGACTATTTAGACCGTTTATCAGCAGGTTTCTGGAATCACCACTGGGTAGGCCATGCGTTTTATGTAGAAAGGATTTAACCTAAAGCACACAATAAGGCTCATACATCCTTGCCTGGGCACACCTTTGGTATGGTAAAATCAATCCTTTTTTGTCCCTCAAAATGCAGGGGGGGCTGATGGAGCTGTAGGTTGGGCTGCAGTTTGAGAGGCAAATCGGTCCTGGGTGTGGTAAGCAGCAGTAGGCTGCTGGTACTGAGGTGGTGCCTGTCCTGGGTATGAGCCACCAGCATGAACTGTAGAAGCACCTGGATAGCCCTGCTGGCTAGGCTGTTGCATTGAAGCTTGATAGCCGTATTGGCTAGACTGCTGAGCTGGGTAACCATGTTGGCTAGGTGACTGCATTGGAACTGGGTAGCCCTGTGGTTTATGCTGTTGGGTTGGTGCAGGATGGCTTTGTTGATTTGGCTGCTGAGGAGGAGATGGATTTGGCTTTATGCCGTGTTTCTTCATCCATGAAAGAAACTGGTCAGGTACCTCTGCTAAGACCTCCTTGGCTAGTCTAGCTTGGCTTAGCATCGCACTCGATGAAGAGCCTACACCACCAACAAAGTCTCTCAAGGGAACAAACTGGAATTTAAAAAATTAATATTTTTATTTTTTCTATTTATTTAACTTCACACAGGCAAATGTACAATACAACAACAGGTGAACAATTGCACTTCTGATAGCGGCCAATCCCGAATTGCACAGGTATACTAACAAGATAAAATATGATGTATATATAATTTTAAAATGTAACACTAAACTATGTAAAATATATAAAATAATTTCAGGAATTGCACATAATGACCAGAAATTTAAATTAGGCAACATTTGGCACAGCGACAACATGACAGACTGTAAACATTATTTACATTGAGCTTACCTAAAAGAAGATCATTGTTTAAATATTAAAATTTATTAATGAATATTATTATGACTTTAATTATATCCCCTTACACCGACAGCAGCCCCAAAGTCCTTAAAAATTATAGGTAGCATATTTTAATCTTGTAGAAGAGTACAGCCAATTGTGATGGAAAGATTGATAAAAAGTAAATTAAAAAAATCAGATCTCCAAGTAGCCAACAAAGATGATGTACCTTCCCCACATCCATCACATCCGTCCCAAGCCTTCACCAACTCCTACCTAGTATGAACATTTACCTGGACAATATCACGTTCTGCATTTTTTCCTCTGTAAGAAAGAATTTGTTTGTCGCCATCAAGAACTTCCATAGCTACAAGAACAAGACAAATCCATTATTTTTATTTTATTTTTTATTTATTTATTTCCAAACCAACAGTGAAAAATCGCCACTTACAGGATGGACATAAAATATACAATATAAACTCTAAAAATACAGAACTACAGGCAGGACAATCAAAATTATTTAAAAGCAGAGAGATTATTTTTAAAAACCTAATGTCTTAAAAATACATTGAAACCTACCATCAAATTCTGCAGGGCCAACTCCAATGATGATAATGGACAGTGGTAAACTGCTTGCCTGAAGAGTAGAGAAGATTCAGTATGTTAAAATTATATTTCAAATTTAAGGCCTGTTTATACTTCAACGATAACAATAAGAAAGAAAAGAAATAAGAGAGGTTTTTACACTAGAACGATTTGATATTGATTTATCAGTTATGCGATAACAACATATTATGACAAATCAAATCAGATGATGTCATAATCATGGTAAAACATTAAAATCGTAGTAGTAGCAACGATTTTATCGTTTTTCCATGATTATGACGTCATCTGATTTGATTTGTTAAAATATTTTGTTATCGTATACACGATAAATCGTTATCGAATCGTTCTAGTGTAAAAACCTCTCATTATCGTTGAAGTATAAACAGGCCTTAAGTCAGGAAATATGAGACTTGCCATCCCAAAACTAACGTAATGTTGCTAAATCTTAAACCATGGTAAAACTGAGTAATTAGCATAAGAATGTGGTGGTGCTGTACACTTTAGTACAGAGAGGCCAGAATAATTTTACTAATTAATTTGGCAAAATAAAGTTGATTCCATTAAATGACCTACTAGACTGTAAAACCTTGAATTGAAGCCCTCGGCTTCTTTTTTTTTTTTTGCAAACTTTGGATGGGCTTCTTTACAAGATGGGCTTCTTTTCAAGGCTACTTCTGCAAAGTAAAGAGGGGGGCTTCTTTTCAAAATGATTGCTGTAAATTTTGGGAATTTGTACTATAAAACAATAATTAAGGCAACTGTAACATCAATCTGTATCATGGAGTGCATTAACTGGCATTAAATCACCTAAACTACTGTATAAGCCAAGCTTGTTTTTAATTATGTTTTTTGGAAAATGTGTGTACATAAGTGTGCAAGTCCACATCAAAAATAGAAAAAGAAAAAATATTAATAGTTACTTACCTTTATAATTGCATCCTTGGTGAAGTCCATATCAGAAATAATGCCATCAGTTATAATCAATAAGATAAAGTAGTTTGAGCCATCAGGATAAGCTTGTGCAAACCTATTAAAATTACATAACAAAAATTGGTAATATATAAAATTTACAATCAATTGTAATGTAATGTAATAGTAGAGCAATGTTAGTCTGGTAGACGTATGAAATAAAAACACTGGTAGCACTTTAAAGGCTAACTTCAAGCTTTCGCCAGCAGGCTATGCTGGCTTCATCAGTTGTAGTGAAACCAGCATAGACTTCAGGGTGAAAGCTTGTGTATTAAATAATTAGTCTATTAGTGCTTTAATTTCATGCTGTAATGTAGCAGAGTTGGTTTTATATAGCGTTTGAGTCTCAAATCGTTTGATATGTGGTCTAGCTTGTACAGTAACACGCCTATCCTCTCTAAAAGTCTCTTCGTGTCTGAGCTAGCCCTTAAACCAGTACCAGCTACTCTCGTCTGTCCACAGCAGGGGCTATGGACCAGTACATTTTAAATTTTTAATTCAATTATGCAAGATTCATCCCATCCATTATTTTCAGACATTATCATAAATAGATCGGGAAGGGTTAGACATAAACAAAACAAAATATCCACAAACCGTTTTAAAAATTCAGCATTGTACATCGCTTGTAATTTATTTAATCAAAATTTCAGAAGATAACTGCACAGGACTCAAATTTTTATTTTCTAAGAAATCTTTATTGAACGATTCTATGTCATGTACAACAAATATCTCAGAATGTATTATTTTGACAATAAAGTTGACTTGTATCTTGTATCTTGTACATCTGGTTAACCTTACTCACCTCAAAAGTTGTACTGGTTCTTTAAAGTGCAATATGCCAGATTGTGTACACTAGGCCTATGGTTTAATAAGCCTTATACGAAAAGACTCAACCACCAGAAAACCATAGGTGGGTGTGCCATTCGAACAAACACTGGTAATATGGATGAACATTGTGGCGCCCTTACCCTAATCGATCAGCCATTTGACTCACTTGTACAATTTATATTATCAATTTACATCTATAGACACATGTACAGTAATTGCCTTAGTATCGGACAACAGAGTTATTACTGGAGCAATATATTGCTAACTCAAATGAATTTGATCCTCTAAAATTGAAGCTTAATACGAAAGCATATTCGGCAGCAAAATAACATAGTAAAGTGTCATACATGCTGTACTTACCTTGCCACATGATTTATAACTGGTGAAAAATTTGTAGGACCGTGTAGTTGAATGTATGGTAGACATGATTTGTAGGCCTGCATTACCCCTTGGATTCCAGCACAAAAGGGGTTTTGTTCATTGAAATTCTGAAATGATATCAATGATAATTTGATTGAAAAATATACACAAGGAATTTTACAGATACTCCTCAAGTCAGTCACATCCCCTCACACACTTCATACACCAGTGTAGACATGCATCAACCCTACAGATGCTAATTGATTAACATTTTTACTTGAAAGGATTCAAGCACTTTAGGGAAGTTGTATCTAAAAGTATATTAAGTGGAAGTTCAGTGTGGTATGCTCCAATATATAATACTATATAGTCACATTCATTGAGTTTTTGACCCAGAAAGTTGTAGATTAATAAAAAATTTTTCATTAAAAATTTAGTCTAATCAATTAAATATTAAAAACTGGATCCTGGTTAGATATTTGAACTACCACTTTTGAATGCTTAAGAAGTAGAATCTACTCACTACAGCAAATTCATGCGAAACTCTTCCGTCTGGTGGAATTCTGGCACCGAACCCCAAGACTGGAAAGAGCTTGTCCGAATCATAGTCCTGTAGGATCTGGCCTACGGCCATTATGGCTTGTTCGTAAGCATTTATTCTGTTACCGCTAATGTAATGCAAGGAGTTAGCCTGTGATGGTGCCCCTACAATGAGTGAAGGTTAAAGGTCAATTTTCAATGCAGGCAAGAAGTCATTTTGGTGTTTTTTGATAATTTAATGATTGTAAATTTTAAAAACGCTAAGACCAAAATTATAAGTGGCATCCATTTTTTAAATCCTTTTTACAAGAGTGGTCACAGACATGTTTTAGTATGCCACTCTTAAAAATAATTTTAAAAATGGAGGACACCTAATGATGTTAATGGCACAAATACTGATACTGTAGTTACTATATTCATGATAGTGATGAGGAAATGATCATATTATATACATTGATGATTACAACTATTGACATTTATTCAAATACGAGAACTACTGAGGAAATATATTGTGAAATGTAGTAGAAAATCACACAAAGTTCACAAAAAAAATCTAATCAAGTGCAGTTAAACTATTGACATTTGTATAGTAGAAGATCACAAAAAAAACAGTCAAATGCAGTTCAAATGCGATTCAGCAAATTAAAAAAAAAAAAACAAATCAATTGAAACCCACCATTTGATGCAGTAAAATCAATGGCCACAGTAAAATTAACTTGTGTTCCTCCTGTGATATAGTCAAGAAAAGAGACTCCTGCTTCCACAGTACATTTTATTAATGAAATAGTACCAGACGATTTGTACCCTTTTTTCTTGGCCTTTTTTTTCGGGTTGATCAGCTAAGAGATATAGAGAATACAATTAGCCAATCAGACAAAAGCCCTATATTTTAGGGCACAATTAGCCAAATCGATAGGCTCGGTATCTTAGGAGGCAATTAAACAAGCAGCCTAGCCAGGTTTTTTTTTTAAAGTACATGATATATATGAATGTGATGTTCGTAATAACATAGATGATATTTTCAGATTTTTTTATGTAATATAATGATAATGCCATGATAATCTGATTTGTAATCTGTTCTGTTTTTTATGTACAGCACATTGAGAGCTTGCTTACTTGCGCTATATAAGAATGAACTATTATTATTATTTATAATGGTCGAAATATCTTTGAATATGTCAAATACAAAAACGTCACATAGCATTTATAGTTTTACAATAGCTTCCTCAAATTTTAATTTACCTCATATGTATTTTCATGTGGAGTACCCTCTCGTAAGTGTCTCATGTTGGTTCTGAACTCACCAATAAAATCATCACTAATGAAAAAAGAACAACATTACTGTTACCAAAGTAATGAAGAGACATAACAAACTATGTAACAAACTACCGGTGATTTTTTTTGGTTCCTTCCTTCTGTAGCATCTTGAGCACTACTGCAGTGGATATATGTGCTTTATAAATCTTATAATTATTATTATTATTATTATTATTACACTGCTTGACATAGCAAAAACATAATAAGGGGGATGCACAGTATGCTTGGTTGTTGTCAATTGGACTTTGTGATATGTCCCGGCTTGTTGGCCTGTTCCATTTGTTTGGAATCCCAAAGATAAAAAGCTGCGTGACCAGCAGTGGCTGACAGGGAATTCAAACCTCAACGGGACGACTAGAGCCTTGGTCAGTGTCCCATAATAAAAGTCTGTGGTAGTGTTCACGGGTAGAATTTTTATGGCTTAGTATGGCCCAACATGTACTTTTTAGACCACAATATTTGGGATCGAAAATCAAAATAATGTTATTTGGACGAGAAAATAATTTGTGGTGTTGGCCAGTCCGATGGGAGAAAATGTCCTTGTCCCCTGCCCAGCGCCACCACTGTGCACACCCCCTTCCACATTAAATTATAGAATGTACATAAATGGCATACCTTCCATCGCTATCCCAATCATAGCATTCCACTTTTATTGTACGATCATAGTCTCCATTACACAGCGATGCCACTGGAATACAGAACTCTCTCCAGGTTGGATCTAAGGTGTTCTTTATGTATTCTGTCTTATGGGCTATGGTAAAGCTAGAGATTCAAGTCAAATATATAAAAGATCAAAATTTAACTGTATTGAAAAGTAAATGGAAATATTAGCACAGTCATCTATTTTTACAATAATAGGCCTATTTATTTGTTTCAAATTGGAATGGAAGTGGATGAAAGATTTGGTTCAATTTAAGATGAAACATATGCTAGATGCAAGTATGGCCTTAGAACAGCAAAACAGCAATTTTGTTGCAGCCACCAAAAAACCTATGTGTGTGGCCGTCTACCATCTTAGGTGGCCGCCTACCATCTTAGGCTAGTAAACCCCTGCCACATTAGAGTTACACCTTTATGCATATAGAAAAAAGGGGAACAAAGTCGTTAATAAGATAGGAAAGAGTTCAAAAGCAAAGCTTTGCATGCCAAACATTTTACATAAAAGTTTATTTCTATAATTTCAAATTATGTAGATGAGATTTGCTAATGTAAAAATAACAATGATTCCCTTTAACTGTAACTGAAATTTGGAATAAAAATGTAGCTTATTATATAATAATGATTATTATATATAACAATAATAATAATTGTGAACTTATATAGCGCATAATGTAAAATACCTCTATGCACTTTACAGCAGGGATCGCAGGTGGATAAATTATTTACAGTTTCACCTAATAAAAAAAATAAATGAATAACAACTAAATAAATATTAATATTAACTTGGTTCTGGTATTTGATTTCTAAATGATAATCATGAATATTATAATAATTTAGCTTTTTAAAGGACATATGCTACATGTTTCTCAGCAACAACAATGTAAAAAGCATGATGTTCAGATTTGGAACTTGAGCAAAGTAATGAGCTGGATTTACTTTTGTGGAGCTTTAAACAGTTCCAGTCCATAAGCCTCATAATGAAATGTAATGGACCTTTCCGCTAAGCCCCGCCCCTTGGATATTGTTGCTAAGGTCCCACAAGGCGACAGTGTTAAAACATACGCAAACACGTGCGTTTGTGGGACAACACGTGTGTTTGTGAAACGCGCGCGTATTCCTAGCGATGTTCTGATTAGTCAGTTGTTAAGTTTGATTGACACTCCGGAAAGGTCTATTTATAAAGCATAATGAACCCTGTGGGAGAACAGCAGATTAAAACTCAACAGGTATCTCGGTATAAATAGGAAAACTGTATTTATTCAAATACACCTTCATTTAATTTTAAATAAATTCCCCCTTGAATAAACACCCTTCCCGAGCTTTATTTGGAATAAACGGCTCACTCGAATTAAAACCATGGGGCATTAATTTTTCCTCACATGAACACCACCCCCCCCCCCTTCTCCACCTCTAAAGACTGTAAACAAAAGTAATGAGAGCAATATCATTCTCAATACATTCTATTAATATTCTACTCCAGTAGTATTATATTTTTTCTAACCTGGTTTATTTTAGTATATACATATCCATTTTACACCAAAAAAAAAAATAAACACCTCACTCAAATAAACTCTCCCTTCTCGACAATAAACACCCCAAGGCGTTTATTCGAATAATACGGTATATGAAAATAAGAGTGTATATAAATTGAAGTAGAGAGCAAAGAATAAATTTACTGAAATTTCAATCATTGGTTATTGTTGATAAGGATGATGCTAATGATGGTAGTGAATATCGGCAATGCCGCAGTAACAAACTCGCACTGCCACAGTGTGGAAAAAAGCTGCTGTTTTCTATTGGCTCTGACATGGTGCCAAAAAACTGTAGTTTTTTTTTATCGCCACTGCCACCAAAATACTGCATTTTTATATATTTAATATTTAATTTTTAAAAAATTAACAGCCAAAGATTGTTAAATTTGGATATTTATTAAGTTGTTCTTTAAATTCAGTAATATAAGACCAAATGTTTAGTTTTGGTGCCTACACCTATGTTTTTAATGTCAGCGAATTCATCTATATCACTCAAAATAATGTATTAGGTGATAATTATTAATCATTGCGTTCATTTCAATCGCGTATTCCTTGATTTATTTTTAACAAAAACTGAAAACGTTAATCAGCACCTAAAATTGTTAAAATTCAACAAATACGGCTCATGTAAAGGTAAAACGTCGGAGCTTCCAGGGACTTGGAGAAAGGAATACCTACTTCCACTCCATACTCTTAAAATGCTTGCTTAGTCCTTAGTATTACCTCTTTTTGATATATTGTTGTTTTGTCTGGTCAAATTGTAATGTTCAATATTCTAATTGTTTACAAGTTCAAATGAACAGATTATGTAGAATTGTTTTGTCTGTTGATATTAATACTTCCGTTGATGTTATGTTAATGGAATGAACTGATATGTTAATGAACTTATGTTAATGGAATGAACTGATAGCCTTAATGACTTTTAAATGTTTAAAAGGGTATGCGCCATCTTATTTATCATCTAAATTTAAATTTAATATCGAATCCCATTCAAAATGTACACGTAGTCAATCTCATAATAACCTTTTTGTACCACA
>NW_022713615.1:1576803-1582896 GCF_011630105.1 Anneissia japonica
AGATGTGTATAAGAGTGGCATTTAATAGTGTGGGCAGAGGGGTTAACTCACTGTAATGGCATTTAATAGTGTGGGCAGAGGGGTTAACTCACTGTAATGGCATTTAATAGTGTGGGCAGAGGGGTTAACTCACTGTAATGGCAACTGGAGCCTATTCCCTGCTGACCCAAGAATTTGACCTAATGAGCACTGAGCCGCTCCAAGAAAATCCTACAGAAACAATAAAAAAAATAATTTTAAAAATTCCATTAAAAAATGTGTTCTTATTTGTTTTCTTTTCAACATGTATTGTATTATGTTAGGTAATAATACAAGGATATTATATTGAAATGAAGAAAGTACTCAAAATTTGGAGAAGCTTCTTCCATGAGATACGGTGAAATTAGATTTCTAATTTCATCTAATTATATTTTGGTGAGCATGGTGATATAGATTGCCAGCTGATTTGCAACCATCTATAATTTGTGGAGAGTTAAATTGTTTCCTGAGGGATTTAGCTCTTTAATCATTGAATAATCCAATAAATTCAAATTAACATAACAACATACATGACGATTCAGTTTTGAACTGGCCGAGTCTATATCATAGCTGAAAAAAATTAATAAAATTAAAGACTGTTATTAAAAATAGTCATAATAATAATCACTAATGACATTATAATGATAATAATAATTATCTAACAGTAATAACCAATAATAATAATTATCATCTAATACGATGATATATTTATATATGAATCATATTTCCAAAAATGTTTGTAAACAACATTGTGGTAGTTTAAAAATAAACTACTATACTTTCGTTTTGTGTTCCAGTTAATTTGTAATGTGTAATTTAAGTTAGTTAAAGATAAAAGTATAGTTAGGACATTTGGTAGTTTAAACAATTGTTTGATTAGTTAATTTTAAGTAATTTTTAGGTTATAGGCCTATTTCTTAGTTTCTTTTGATTTTCTTGTTACTGTAAATTTTTGTATACATGGCCTTGCAGAATAACAACTGTTGGCTAAGCCAAGCTTCCGTGTTTTAAATAAAGCTTATTATTATTTTTTAAATACAAGATATGACTTACATTTCAAATTTGAGTCTTTGACATTCTTCAAAATAATAGTCTAAAATAAACTTCTTCACAAAATCTGGATTCAAGTTGTTTTGTATGATCTCAGTTCTCTCAAACTAAAAGCAAAGTAAACAAGAAATATTTCCTATAAAACATCTTTAACTTATCACTGGTTTGTATTTCAAAACTTAATAAATTAACGTACTCTTGAGGACGACCTACCATCTTCAATGCATTTCTTTTATGGTATGACACATAAATATTAAAATATTAGCATACAGGTACAGGAATTGGTTTACAACTGGTGTAAAATTGCCACAAAGTTATTTACATTGCAGTCACAGGATTAAAATATTAAAAAGAAATATTTCCTATAAAAAACGCCGCAACATTATTAACTTATGAGAGGTTTGTATAGTTCTCAAACTTAATAAATTAATGTATTCTTGAGAAGTACAGGAATTGGTTTACGACAATGGTGTAACAATAGCCACATTGTGGTCACATTATTAAAATAATAAGAAAGGTATACTAAATAGTACTCCACATTTGAAATGTAGAAAGTGTGATATAATTTGGTGTAGGCCTAGGCTTACTATATAGACATTCCTTAGCTTGTGTTCTTACATTATTGTTGTTATTATTATTATTAATGATAAGATTATTATTTTTTATATTTTATATCATTTATATATCTTTTTAAATTTTACTACTTTCATTCTGCTGGCTGGGTTGGACAAGTTATTATAGATATATTCATCATCGCCAATTTTTTATGCTTCAGTTTTAGACTGGCTAGCACACCCCATCCCCCCCCCCAATAGCTACAGTATGCTTAGGCCCTACTGCCAAGGCTTTTCGACCGGAATTGTCATTATTTTCTATTTTCATAGCCCGCATTATTGCTTTAGCTTGAGTTGCGCATGCTCAATTGTTGCATAAAAAAGTTTGATTTTTCCCATTTCTATTTCATACCCTTTTCGCAGACGCTGTTTGGTTCCCTAGACGTCTTTTTCGTAACTGCACATGCTCGACATGGCTCGACGTCACTTACTCAGTGCACATGGTCACTGTGTTCTTATAGATGTTTCACAGACGTTCTTTGGTAACTGCGCATGCGCACTGCTTAGTTCGGATTTCCCATTCCTTCATAGTGAAAGCTACCGCTACCTACAGTTTCTTAATGACTATTTCCTTTTGATCTTAGCAGCCTAAAAGTGCAGTGCGAAAAATATATTCATCATTTTTAAGAGAGTACTTGTACTGCTTTGAAAAGTATATTCTGAAAAGTGTTTACTTAATAAATTCCAGAAATTCAATCAATACACATGTAAAAAATACATACCTCAGCAAACTTATCTGTACCCAATTGTGCTGTATACAGTACACAAACTATTTTAAAAATTATAAAAATAAGTTATAAAAGGAAATGACAAAATGCATCCACATATAATGCCAGGCTTGAAAATAATTCCGATAATTCCCTGCAAGTTGTTGCTTGTAAAGAGGTTGTCAGAAGTTATGTTTTAGTATAATATTAATAATAGTAATAATAATTCCAGAAAAATTATATATGATCATTCAATGATATAATAGCCATGATCCCAACACAACATCACCTTAACACTGCTTTGTAATAATGCTAAAAACATATTTTGTGCCAAATTAAATTATCCCTCTTAAATGTGTGAATATAGTAGAGCGGCTAAGGTTGAATATCAGGTGAATGATAGTAAATGTAGTATCAGAAGTTGGCCAAGACTAGGTGGAAGAGAGTTCCATAATTTCGAAGCAGCAAAAGAAAAAGTCTGTTCGCCAGTACAAATATGCAGCGTTCTGGGAACAGATGACCTGAGAGGAGTTGACTGTCTTGTGGAACGTAAAGATTGTTGTGAGATTGATGAAGAAAATAGTGTGGAGCGTACATCATTTATGAGTGAGTAGAATAATTTATACCAACATTTTGGTGGCAATCCTGAAACCCAATTTGGCGGCCATCTGATAATTTCTAATTATTGCATTCAGTCTCCCTGATATTGAAAACATGAGACCTTTGAATGACAGTGCTAGGTGCTGTAGATACGAAGATAATGATAAAAATCAACTATTTTGGCGGCCATTTTTTATTTTTAGGGGGCTATTTTTTTTAATGATCTTTTAGTGTCATAGTAGCACTGGACGTTTCATGCTTTTCTGCAGAAGTGCCTACAATAAGACTTGGAACAAAGCAAAAGGTACAGCCAAAGGAGCATTGTTTTAACTGTTTTGGATTTAATGCCACTATTTTCATTCATGTTCTCATATCTTTGATTAATTGTATCGGAGGAGGTTTAACTATAAGATGTAGAAGTTTATTAGACGAAACTTTTATATACCTTCTTTAGCGAACCTGCCGACTGCAAACATTGATGATTTCGAATAAAAATAAAATTTTATTTTTGGCCAATTAGCGCACCCGCCTCCATGAAAAAGTGGAAATTTCAGAAAAAAATGAAAATTTGTCTTTTTTTTTTTATTACGCATTCCGCTACCTTGAAATCTCCAAAGATAAGATATAGGCCTGTTGAATGGCCGAGCGATTAGCAGGGGCGCCGCAAGCTATAGCCAAAATATCGGCGCTGGTTTAAACGGCATGCTCGCCTATGGTTCTGGTTGTGGAACAAGTCCTCTCGGATAAGGACTATAAACCATAGGCCCAGTATATACAATGGCTCGTGTGCACTATGAACCCAGTACATCCTTCGAGACGAGTAGGGGGATATCTTGGTGTACTAGAACAGACAGCCCCTGTGGTGGACGACGAGAGTTGCTGGTACTGGGTTACCAGGTAGCACAGACACGAAGGGACCCTTAGGGGTGAAGAAAGTATTTGATCGAGTTCCTGTTCCACATATCAAGCGCCCTGAGTATCTTAAATTAGATATGTGCGCTATATAAAACTACACTATTATTACAGTATTATGTATATTTCTTCCTAATTAAATAAATTTGAAGCATTTTACCATCCTATTTTACATTCACCAATAAAATTTTATTTTTATTTTCTCCTTCATCTGGATGATTTTGGCAAAACTATTTGTTTATATTTTTATTCTGCCCTCCTACGATAATCTTTGAAAAAATTAGTAAACGAGACAAGGAATGAAAAAAGTCTCGCCTTAAATATAATTTAAAAAAAAACAAGCTCACTTGGATCCGACTTGGAAAGAACATCTTTATCAATAAGGTTGCTAAAATAAAAAAGAAATACATATATTACTCAATAGGCCTATAGCTGGGACTTAGGCTTAACCGCAAACATTAGGATATAGGGACACACCAGACCAACATGACATGATACAATACCATAACTAGGTGGCAGCAAGGGAGGGGTGGGGAAGTGCAATGTGAAAAAAATATTAGTAAATTAATGGCAATAAGTGAAGTGGCAACATAGTTTACTTTAAATGTTAATTATATAGGGCCAGGCTAGGCAGGTTTATGAATGACAGACATCGAGCTTCCTCATAGGCCTTTTTCACGAATCGGTAGACATCTTGAAGTGATGACAAACATTGCGAATCAGCGGTGCGTAACCAACAGAAATAAGATAAGCTTTTGGGCTGATTTTCTGACATCATGTTATTTTAAAAATCATAACTCCATAATGGGGAGTCGTATCCAAAAAAATTTTCCAGCAAAATGTTCTTAAAAGACTAGTCTACACCACTATATGATTGAAAAAAAATTTAAAAATGTTTTTGACCTCTGAAATCAAGATGGAAAAAGAAAAGCCTATCTTAGTAGTGTATTAAAATAGGCCTATGCATTACAGTGCAGTAGCATAGGACTTTCGTGTTGTTACTGTTCCAAGTAGCGATAATATACAGATTTCTCTTATTATAAAGTAAGTTATGTTTTATAAAGAGGTATATCATGTTTTTAACACAGGAAACTCTCATATGGTAACTAAAACAATGCTAGTTCAGAGTATTACTAGTACTACAGCACTGTAATGCATATAACTATTTTAATACACTACTGAGATAGGCTTTTCTTTTTGAATCTTGATTTCAGAGGTCAAAAAAATTTTTAAATTTTTTTTCAATCATATAGTGGTGTAGACTAGTCTTTTAAGAACAGTTTGCTGGAAAAAATTTTTTTGGATACGACGCCCCGTTATAGAGCTATGATCTTTTAAATAACATGATGTCAAAAAATCAGCCCAAAAGCTTATCCTATTTCTGTTGGTTACGCATTGCTGATTCGCAATGTCTGTCATCACTTCATGATGACAATGATGTCTACCGATTCGTGAAAAAGGCCTATTTTTATGCTAGGCCTTGGCCCTAGCAAACATAAGTAGGTAGACTAGGCGGGTTGGAGCCGCTAAGGAGGCGATCGCAGGTTGGAGGGGCCTTGGGCCGGGCCTAACTAACTAGTTGGCTAGCCAGGCCTAGGCACTAGTAGCCGCTACTACTACTAGTACTAAAGTACTGTGACTGTGACTAGCCTGCCCTTCTTCTAGGCCTAGCCAGACCTAGTTTTAGTAATTTGAATGATGGAAGGTACAACACATACATACCGACACGAAACCGTAATTTCAACTTTGGTAGATGGATTAGCCGTTGCCGACCCAGGCTGGAATCCTCCGAAATTACTCATCTTCTTCGATGGTGTACTTTCTTTATTATTTATACTCTTTGGTTATGTAGGTTAGAGAGTCCAATCCAAATAAACAAAAACACGCCTACTAAGTTGACCTTTCACCTTGACATCACGCTCATATAATAACGTGTCTCAAGCAAACCTAGCCAATCAACATCGAAGGTTGTGATGACGAATGCCTATGGAACGCCATCGCTGCCTTCGGTAACAGCTTACCATTCGGCGCATTTACATTCGGCCCTTTTACCATTAGGCGCATTTACATTCGGCGTATTTACATTCGGCGCATTTATAAATAAAATATAACCTTTGACATGGGGTCAAATAAAAAATTTCAATGGCTGTGGGAATGAGCCTATAAGAACTAGAAGAAGTAGGCCTAGGTCT
>NW_022713615.1:1583189-1596039 GCF_011630105.1 Anneissia japonica
AGTTACTATGATTTGACGTAAAATCACGCGATGTTACATTCAAAAAATGGAAGAGCCATTAACTTTGGTCGTAAAAGGAAATCCATGCATAGAGTCTTTTAATTTTTTTTTAATTGTTTACCACGCTTATAATCTGCGTAATCAAACCATTATCTTTGGCAGTAGTTAAAGTCTATAACACGTTGTAAAACTGTGAGAATAAGTCTTTCATCCCATCAGCTTTCTAGCCAACCAACAAGCTCTGTCATTGATTGAGAGCTACTAGCGGCTAGCCTTGTCAGTGAGTGGTCTGGGTCGATCGTCGCACTAGCCAGAGAAAGGCAAAGAAACAATGAATGGGGACGTGGAATTTCCTCCTTTCAGGCCAATAGACGATTTTTTACTCGGGTCGGCACGGTTTTCCTGTCCAACATTTACCGATCCAATTCGATGGACAAACAGAATTATAGACAATATGCTTTATTATCAAGCAAATTATTTGTTGTTTATGATCGTAATGTTCTTGATTATCGGGTAGGTAAAACGGATTTTCACAAATACTGTAATCTCTTATTCTTATTTTGTTTTCCCTCTCCCCGTGGTGCTGCAACTGTATACTTAAATGGTGACATTATGAATAATATTGTAACCAGCAAAAATGCATATTTTTTTTTTTTTTTTTTCTTTTACAATTGTTTAAAATTTTAAATGTTGATACAATATTAAATATGGGAAATAATTTGAAATGAAATGAAACTAATTTTGATTTTTAATGGAAATTAGGTTTCAGTTTATAAAGTTCATTGTTCGTTTACCATCCCTGAAGCAGGAATTTTTTAAATCTGTCCAGCTTATACTTTGTTTTAATGTATTTACATACAGTAAACCTATAAATAAAGAGCATTTCATATCGTGGGAATGAAACCCCCCCCCCCCCACATTTTGTAATGTAGCACCTCCATTAGCCACTGGTTGGAAGTCTTTCATTGGAAACTTCCAATTAAGTTATATTATTACAACTTAGCTAAGTGTTTCCTGTTTGTTTTTGTGTTAGAGGTAGTTTGTACTACATTTATAAACCAAGTAATGCTTTTTTTCATCAGAAAAATGTAAAATTTAATAAAAGCCTGTCATCACTCTTATCAGGGTAAAAAACTTTTACATTTTTTTTAATTCAAATCTTTCAACAGTAAACAGAAACTAAGTAGGTAGGGATAGCCGAGGATGGGCAAAACTATAAAACTGTCATCCGAGGACGTGCCCATCCAAAACCTCCACCAACCCAAAATATAAAAACATATTTCAAAGAACAATAAGAAAATACAAGTAAAAAAAGACTGACCAATGAAATATTTCACCAAAAAAAATAACTATGTGTGCTCATTTAAAATTACTTTATTTTACAAAAAAATGCCTACATGTCTACCAAAGATATACACAATGCAGACTGTAAAGTAAGGTACAAGGAATAAATCCTTTGTGCAAAATTTTGGCTTGGCCTAAAAATTCGTCTACGCATTTAGGAAAATAAGGGCCTATTTCCACGCAAATTTCTGCAGATAATTAGAGTTTGATCTAATCTTAATAAATAAGCAGTGTATTATGCAGTAATTACGATTCCCCTAGCTATTTTCCTCTCAAGTTTGAGCTTGTTTTTGAGGTGTCATCCACGCTATTATAAAACCTTACATTATGGCACACACTCAGGTGTTAAGTATGAATTAATTTTCAGATGTTTATATCCTGCTCCGATGCTGATTGGCTTACTGGTAATGGCATTGGTATTTACTGGATTTGTGTATGCAACGAATAATAGGAGAGAATTAATTCAAATGAAACAGAATCATCCGATGTTGAGTGTCTTATTGATCTTAGCCGCTGTCTACTTCTGCATGTATGTGTATGGGGGTGTGTTGGTGTTTATGATGGGAATACTCTTCCCCATTGCAAGTAAGTGGTTTTTAATCTTTATATATTAAAAAAAAATCTTTTGATAATAGTAATATTAAATAATAAAAGTCAGATATGGATATCATATACATTAATCTTTTGTTATTGAAAAAAAAAAAACAATTATGATGTCAATGACTGATTTTCAGATCAGTAAAGATATTTAATGATAGAATAATAGAAATTGTTCCTGCTAAATTATTCTCCCCATCCCTTCCTTACCTTGAATCCTCATTCCACCATTAATCTATAATTGTTTGTTTTCTTGTAGTAATTTTCATTCACGCCTCTATGCGTATGCGCAATCTAAAGAACAAGATGGGAAAGAAGTTGGAATCGCTAGGCCTGAAGCGTACACCTATGGGAATGCTGCTCTTTGAGCTAGGACTAGAAGAACAAGCACGATCCTAAACTACGTCTCATCATCATTAAAGATATAACATTAATTTTAAACTAAAAAAAATCTTAAAACGTAATTATATTTGGATTTAAATCAAAATTTAAATGAGGAAGTATTTCTTCACCCAATTAACAAAATGGTAATCCATTAAGAGTATTCTTGCCAGCATTTTCTGGCGTGTATCTAACTTAGCAAGATATTGATTCATCTACAGTATTACAAGATGATCAGCTTCTTACAGTTGTTATAGCACCCTCAACGTAAGCTTAGACCACACTATATTATGCAAAAAAATTGTGTGATGTGCCCAAATATGGGCATATCACATTTTTTGTCACACAATATTTGATAGTGTTCACAGAGCTTTAGTCATGCAATGAAAAAATTGCGACTTCCCTGTGATCATTTTTTTACACTAAAATTACCATTCCATTATTGTTTTTGTTTGATTTTTGTATAAGAATATATTAATTAACAATTGAGGTAACTGTTAAATATTAATGGGAAAAAATAACTCATCCAGTTGCTAACGCCAAAGAATGATGGGCTGATTTCCACTGAACACAGCAACTGGACATGGTACTTGTATAGGCATTTATAATGTGCCTCTTCCTTGAGGTTATAATGTGTACTTCTTTTCCCTGGTCATTGGGTCCATATGCTTTAAGTGTTGCTGCTGGTAATCAGCGCAGGAGTAGGCAACCCCACCAGGTACCCATTTATACTCCTGGGTGGAGAGTAGTAATGCAGATAAAGTGCCTTGCACAAGGACACCAGCAGAATGCACAGCAAGGTATTGAAACCCAGGCCTTGATTTTGGGAAACCAAACTGTTCCCGCTGAAAAAAAAAAAAAAAAAATACAATCTGAATTAATGTCAAACTATATACAATTTATATTAAAAATATATGGCTGGCAGTTATATAAACATTAATTTTTTTTTTTTTTTTTTTTACAGTGTTTAAAATTTAGGGCTTAAAATGTACCTTCAATTTTCTAATAAATATATAAATATTGCAACAAAGTTCATCCCTAAGATCAACTGGAAGCCGATCCCATATTCGTGGAAAACAATTAAAAACGGAGAACTTAAAAGCATTTGTACGAGCAAATCTGTGAGTAAACTTAAGATGATCATAATGCCGCGAATTAACAGAAATAAGATTAGAGATATCAATTTTAAAAATACCATACAAACATATGCTTTAAGTGTTGCTGCTGGTAATCAGCGCAGGAGTAGGCAACCCCGCCAGGTACCCATTTATACTCCTGGGTGGAGAGTAGTAATGCAGATAAAGTGCCTTGCACAAGGACACCAGCAGAATGCACAGCAAGGTATTGAAACCCAGGCCTTGATTTTGGGAAACCAAACTGTTCCCGCTGCGACAAAACACTTCTACAAAATTGGAATCATTTATAATCCTGAGCATCTTCTTTGAATGCTGTGTGGCAACTTAAAATTATTAAGCACCATCCAAACTATCAAATTCTATTTTTGACAAAAACATGTAACATGCCTAAATATGGTCATGATGACATCACATCATCACCATATATTACAGTATAGGTACGTCATGGCTATATATGGGCATACAGTACAACAGTTATTTGTCAAAGTTATTTGTTTTACATCTTGGTTGCGTGTTGTTACTGCATTCAGTGAAAGTCTTTTTTTTTTTTTTTAAGTTTACTTGTCAGTAATTTAGTTTTTTTTCTTGTGTGCATGTGAACTACTGTACTATACCTAAATGTGCTTTAATATAATGGTTGATATATTGTATTTTTTTACAGTTGAGTCAGCTTATTAACAAATAATACTGCAATAGATATGTTGAAAACCAAAGTAACAATAATCAAATGAAACAATATCATTATAGATTATACAATCAAATCACATTATGTATGTTATTGACCTCTTCGCCAAGTAATCATGTGATTTCTCCTTCTGACTGGCAGCCTTTACTTATTCATTGTACCAGACTCTTCCAATTTTCTTTCAAGTTTGTTATTTGTAATTGTTAAAAAAAATATACTGCCACCTTTATCTGGTATAAACTTTCAAAAGATGAATATTTTATTAATAGGTGTTTTTCAATAAGTTAGCTTTCAACTAAAAATTACAGGCAAAATAAGAGATGTTTAAATAATACTATACCAACGGTCGTTGATTGATTATACCCGTAAAGTCTTGGTAGAAAATTGTAGGGACTTCTGTAGTAAAATATCTAAAGATGGTTTAAAACCTTTTCTTTCCATTTGTGACTCATTAAAGTTTGAAACTGTTGTGGCTCTATCATGAACAATAGTTTTAATTTTTCGCGCATTCTATCATAAAACGATTTTTAGGAGTTGCATATTTGTATATGTATTCACCATTTTTTCAACTGTAAAATATTTAAGCTTTCTGGAGATTTATTTAGTACAATGGATATGTTGTAAATGGGTTTTCATACAAATATATAAAATATTGAAAGACTTTTAACCTATAATATATGTAGTAATGATTATCAAATTGGTGTGCATATGAATTTTGAGGGGTAAATTTATAGTTTAGTAACAATCTTAATTGCCATCATTATTATTTTTCGGAGACAAAGGGATGACTGTTTTCATAGTTGGTTTACCCAGACTAAAGAAGAAATAAATATATTTCCTGGACTCGCTTGTTAACTATAGAAAAAAATTTAGCTATAATTATTACCGGCATATTTATTTGTCATAATTAACCAACTTTTAAGATATATCTTTACTATATTATTTTTGTTTGTTATACACAATTTAATCATGTATTGTATGCACCATGCAGTTGTTGTTTCCATTAACTGTTTAATTATTTTCAAGTAGTTTATAGATAAGATACTTAATTTCCAGTTCGTTTTAATACACATTATAAATAGTGGGCTAGTTGCAAGAATTCCTAAGGATGTCATGGCATTCGTGATGATGGTGTGAATAAAATTTGAAACAACTACAATACTGTATTGACAATGGTGTAGAAAATTAAATTTATTTCTTTGTACTGTATATATCTGTATACCATAAATGATTGAAAGCGCTATTCTTGAGTACTTGCTGCACCAAATTGAACATAATACAAATATGTATTGTATGCACCATGAAATACTTTCAGTGTTTTCAATTAATTTATAATATGTCCGTTTTAATACACTATAAATCGTCAAACTTCCGTTACAACACTCCAAATTACAACATATTCTGCACAACCCTCTTTAATGATGTAATGCTACACAAATATGGTCTACTGTGTTTTGGTCTTTGTGTATAATTATCGTAAACGATTGATAAGTGCTATTCTTGAATACGGGCTGCGCCAAACATAATATGATGTATTGTATACACCATGAAATGGTTTCTGTGTTTTCAATTAATTTATAATATATCCGTTTTAATACTCATTATAAATCATCAAACTTCCGTTTCAAACTTTCCACATTACAACCCTCTTTAGTGATGTAATGCGCTACAAAACGGATTTACTGTATTTTTCGCCTGACTACTACAAAAAAAAAAAAGAAAGAAGAAAAACAAGAATTTGAATCCGTTAGTATCCCAAGATCCTTATTGAGTCCAAATAAATGAATTTTTAGATTTTAAGTTCTGTGATTTTTCGCTGTGTAAGTGAACGAAAATTGCTGCCAATGATTACACATTGAAGATTATTATTAGTCTGGTTGAAATGCTTGGTTGGCTTGGTTGCAAGAATTAATTGTTTATAATTATTAATTCTGAATCGAAATAGTTTTGTACCAGTATAACCATGTGTACAGGTTGTAACATGGAGGTGTTCGTTTATCCATGAAAAAAGCACGCCGGGAAAGTTTGCCTTAGGAAAAGGTGACGTAATCTTATGACGTATGCATGTTAACTACTGTATATTGTGAGTGTGACGTCACCAAAAAATAAAAATGTTCTATTATAACAAAAATATTAATAACTACAAGGTTTGTGGCGTAAATTCCATAATACAAATTAAGGCATAGCACCATCTCCTTGCCATACAAATTACATCTCCCAGTGACGTCTCAGTCGAGAAATACGCCGCTGTACGCCAACGCAAAGGCCATATCTCGATGTAATTCATTGGTTTAAAATACGGTAATTCTTGTTGATTGATGTGTATTGTAACGTATGAATGTTGTACAAATATTATTGGTGAATAACCTAGATGTTGTATCATTTATTATTTATTGACACTTCACCTTTAGAACGGTGGCATACTTAGAGGCGAGGCGAGTAGAGGCGACACTGTGCTGTGCTGCTTGTTTGTTTTGACTGGTTTTAATATGGAAACCACAGCACAGAAACTGTTCGAAAGCAGCAATCATTCATTTCATTTCATTTATTTCACCAATTAAACATTACAAACAATAATACAAAAGGACAAGACAATATCCTTGTCATGAGATAAAAAACATAACTTGTTTGTTTTACTGTAATGAAATTATATCGTGTCAACAGTAGTTCTAAACTTATGATTTAACAATAAATAAATGAATTACTACTCTTTATACGTATATTGTTTTAATAAGTAAAAAGAATTATACAGGAGGAAAAATAGTCTTTGCATGACGTGTGGTTGGTAGAGTGCGTCTTCCAACAGCAAAAGACACACAAACCTATGAGAGGCCGGGTATATTACTATTTATTCGTATTTTTTTTTTATAAGTGAAAAGAACTATACAGGAGAGAAAAAAATAATCTTTCCATGACGTGGTTGGTAGAGTGCGTAGTCCAACAGCAAAAGACAATGATACCTAGACCTAAACGTTTTATGATGGGGTTGCAGATAGAGAAACATCTTCGACTTGGTGATTTAAAAATGATAAATAAAAAAATTTAAAATGATAAATAATCTAGGCCTCATTTTGGGCCTATCGTACTATATATAAAAAAGCAACCTTTTGAAAATTAATTTATAACGTTAATTAATATATTATTATTTTTGAAGGAAACATCGTAACTTCCATTCTAAAGCGCATTTGATTTTAACATTGTTTATAATTTGCACTATATATTTTCAATTATTATTATTATCATCATCATCATCACCATCATCATCATCATCACCATCATCACCATCATCATCGTCATCATCATCATCATCATCATTATTATTATTTATTATTTTTATTTATTTATTTATTATTATTATTATTATTATTATTATTATTATTATTATTGATGTTATTATTGTTGCCTGCAAATTTTTCTAATCATAAAGTCGCTACGTCATGGAAAGACCGTTTTTCCTCTGCTGTCCAGGGCCACCGAGAGCGGGGCAGGGGGAAAGGTTGGCCACCGAGAGCGTGGCAGGGGGAAAGGTAGGGCCACCGAGAGCGTGGCAGGGGATAGGTAGAGGCGCGCGGGGCAGGGGGAAAGGTATTTATATTGTTATTAAATACGCGGTAAGTCTAGATACTGTTGACGCGATAAGTTCATAAACATGTTGCCTTTTCAAACCTCGAACTGAGTTTCTGTGCTGGGGTATCTGAATATATATATATATATATATGTATATTGGTTTATCTGAATTTGTTATTTTAGAACGCACCGTCCTTTGACGCGTGCCACTGATGTAAAAGTGTATGTTCGAATAAATTATTATTATTATTTATTATCAAAACAAAACAAGCGAGGCGGCACATGTCGACCTCCGACCTGTCATGCATTGTCACGTGCTTGTTTGACCAATCATAACACACAGTTGACGTCTATGGAACGCCGTTACTGCCTTCTGTATTGATGTTTCATCATGCTGTTATTCTCAATCGACATTCAGTTATCAATCGACATGCTGTTGTTCTCAATCAGCATTTTACGTTGTTCTTAATTGACATTACATTGACAGCATGTCGATTGAGAACTGAATGTCGATTGAGAATAACAGCATGATGAAACATCAATACAGAAGGCAGTAACGACGTTCCATAGACGTCCGTTCTCTAATCGCAAGTCGGAGGAGCCATACACCATTATTGTACATTTGGGAAAAACCAAACGTTATTTTAGGACCATCATCATGACGAATTAGCTGGTAGAGGTAGGCGTAGACGACTTGCTAGGCTGCAATGCTAGGCATAGGACTAGATAGGCTCGGCTTAGCCAATGCTTAATCTTTGTCATTTGGACGTTTTCGAATTTAAAAGCGACAATACTAATAACTAGAACAAAGACACCAAGTAAAAGAACACAATAACCAGTTAGGCACTTGATTAGGGACAACAAACAATGCAAATTATTTATTTTGAGACAACAAACAGTGCAAATTATTTATTTTGAAACCTGATTAAAATGATTACGTCCCAAGCCAATGTAGCGTAGGCCTACCTAGGCCTAGATCTATTGAAAGACAATATTGTCTTTTATCATTATTGTTAAATAAATCACATGTATTTCCATCTGTGTATTAACTTTTCTTTTATTGTGACCATGGAGGAAATATATTGTTGTGAGTGAGATTCTGCAACATCATTTTGAACAGCTGGTTTGAACGGCACGCTTACCTATTCTATGGTTCCGGTGGTGGAACAAGTCTTCTCGGATAAGCACTATAAACAGTAGGCCCATTGTATGGAATTTAGCTTGTGTGCACTTAAAAGAACCCAGTACATCTTTCGTGACGTGTAGCCAGGTGTGCTGGTCCATATAGCCCCACTTGCTTGTGGACAGACGAGAGTAGCTCTTACCGTTTTACTGGGAACAGGTCAAAATGGCAAAAAACCAAAATGGCAATAAGTCAAAATGGCTTAAAACCAAAACGGCAACGCTTTTAGACCAGAACGGCAATGGACCAAAACGGCAATAAGTCAAAACAGCAGTAAACCAAAACGGCAACACTTCCAGAAAGACATAAATTGGCAAAATGGCTAAATAAAATCAACAATAGTTTGCTTAAAACGCTTTTTTTTTAAATTAAAAGTTATTGAAAGTAACTTTCCATGGGCGTTACCTTTAAAAACCATGTCTTGATTTCGCACCTTATTCATGAACTTTAAGGTGCTGTTAACTCGTATTTACCTCGGTTTGATGGACCAAATATAAGCTGCAGCACTTTTATAACATTTTAAAGCTTCATATAGCGAGCAAAGCCTATTAAAGTGAGGTGCATATCTAAAGAGTGCTTGATAACAAATTATTGGACAGCATGCACCAGGTGTTTTACAGCCCTATTTCAATTGTTGACACATAAGTATTATTTAATCCAAGAAAAATAAAACATAAAGGAATTTCTATTTCTACTACGATGATACTCAGAATACTCTTTAAGTCAGGTCATGTAGGTATTAATTTATAGTAAGTTTACTAGCAAAAGTACTTTTTTTAAATTTTTTTTTTCTTTTCCGTTTTTTTACTTTCATGACTTAAATTGTTTAGCCTCATATTATCTGTATTTTAAGGTTTTAATTATTTAAATGTTCACTTTTTTTTTTTTTTTTTTTATTGTATATAGGGCCTTGTGTTCCCCAATCTTTCTTACTATTGAATTTGTATGTTGTATTGTTGTTATTATTACTATTATTATTATTATTATTATTATTATTATTATTATTATTATTATTAATGTTGTTATTCTTTAAAGTGTTTTTTTTTCTTTCGCGCTTTTTTACTTTTATGACATAAATTGTTTAGCCTCATTTTGTCTGTATTTTAAAGTTTTAATTATTTAAATGTTTCCTGCTTTTATATTTTGATTCCCCCAATCTTTTCACTATTGAATTTGTATGTTATACTATTATTATTATTATTAATGTTGTTCTTCTTTCGCGTTTTTTACTTCTATGACAATTTAGCCTCATTTTCACCGTATTTATTGTACACTTTCATGTTTATAATTGGTTTTATGTAGTGCCACATTGGAATGAAGTTTTACTTCTTAAAGAAAACTTTTATAGACCATCATTGCATCATCATTTATTGTAATATTTTTCTGTCCTGCCTTGAGCAAATTTTATCGGTTTTGTACAATGTTTTGATGAGAAATAAACTGAACTGATATGATATACCAAAATAAATATTGAATCAGAATGGTCTGTTAAATTTATTTGAGTTGTACTTTTTAATGTTGCTATAACAGCAGTTAAAATAAATCATTTACTGTTCAATGTAACCATCTTCCCTCCTGAACCCTGGAATTCTGTAGCCTTGATGATGTGTAACCCAGGCCCCTGCATAAAAAAAAGAATTTCGAAATTGGACTCGCATATATTGTACCTTGTATGTAGTAATTTAAGCATAAATTTTCATAATCTTTCAAGATTCTAAATGTAAATTACAGATTTCTGCATTTTTCATTCTCTTTCTCAGATGATATGAGAATTAAGAATTCAAGAATATTTTTACAGTTTTTTTATAAAATGGATGAAAGGCACAAGTTTATTCTTCAAAAGAACAGAAGAATAATTGCAGACGACCTTGACACTGACAACATTAATAACTATCTGATTCAAGAGTTTATTTTCACACCAGATGTGATTTATAAAATACGTGAAAGAGGCACTCGAAGGGAACGCACCGAATTAATGTTGGACTTGTTGCCTAATCAAGGGGAACGTGCATTCTATATATTTTTGAAAGCATTAAGCTTTACTTACCCTCATTTATATGAGACTCTCTTGCTGGATGATAGGACAGTATTCAATGTTCCACAGCAACCGGTCCAGTGTTCTGAGAACCCAGGTAAGGGATTTGCTTAACTTTATGTGGAGCTTTTTAAATATAATAATAGAATACAGGTACATGAATATTTCAATTAGAATTACAGTATTATAAAAATGTTTACAATATATTTTTAAAATTCTTAATAAATTTTTCCATTTAATTCTCAGTAAGTACTTAAAATCAGGTAAAAATACAGTCTGGTTTACAGTAGACTGCAATACATAAAACTGAAATTATAATAATAATTACTTTATTTGTAAATTACTTTATTTGTAAATGTTTGTTATTATTGTTTTGTTATTAAATTATTAAACCCTTTCTGATAGATGTAAGCATGCTGGCATACATAATAACCAGTCTATACCCTTTCACACAGTGCCTTTGTTACCGCAATATTGCGGTAATCTTGCGCTTTTCTGTCTGAAAGGGTCTTATGGAATGGCGTATTGGCAGTTTAAATACCACCGTGCAATTTTTTTCAACTGTAACCTTGTTTGTTTATGCATAAATAATACAGTCATGCCGGCTTGATTGTTGCAATGTTGAGTAGACCCTTTCAGACAGAGCAACTCAATAACTGTTACCGCAATATTGCAGCAATATTACTAGGGTGCAAGGTGGCCTAAATTAAGCCGGTATATTGGCGTATCAACCCTTTCAAACAGAAACTCATATTGGCGTTCTTACCGCAATATTGCAGTATTCCAGCTCTGTCTGAAAGGGGCTATTTTTATTTTTATATTTGTTATATCATTTTTATTTTTCATTAATATTCAAATCAACAACCATTGTTTTCCTCAATATTTTATTTTATTCCTTTCGGCAAATCACAAAATTATAAAAGAACAGTAAATATGTATTAGAGGTTCTCTTTTTGATGATCAAAGTCAAGTGTAAAATTGAGATGTTACTCACTATTTATTATGTGACGTTTAGCCTGCTAATAGCAGGGTATAAATACATATATATCGTTGGATCCAATGAATTTATTCAATTATAAAAGAACAGACAAGAAGATATAAAAGCCGAGGAGAAGCGAAAGCATAAAAACATAAAAACACAAAACAAGAACAATAATTTCATACTGAAAGCTATTGATGATTATCATTATTATATTGATTGTCATATTAATACTTTAAAATTCATCACATTTAATATTATTATTATCTTAGTTGGGAAGTCAGGAAATGTTGAGAATGTGCCACCCATGCCTTTTATGGCAAACCAGACAGTTCTTGACTATGGCCAGAGGCAAATAGCATCTCCACAAGCAAGAGTCACTGAGAGAGACTTAGCGCGGATATCTGCCAAGCTAAGTGGAAACTTCAGCATTATTGCTGGTATGCTAGGCCTAACGTCTGCAGAACTCTATCAGTGCCAAGTACAGCATCAGCACTCCGTCAAAGACCAGTATTTTGCAATTCTGTATACGTGGAGGCGTAAAAATGGCTATGGGGCCAGCAGAGCCAATTTGGTGGAGTTGCTGAGAGAAATGAATGTAGATTGTAGTGTCTATGAATTTATGTTTTAAGTGTGCTTGTACTCTATGTAATGAAAGACAACATTAAGAAATACTATTACTGGGTCATTCCGTGCCAACTCAACAAATGGGATGGCTGGGTACCGTCTCAGATTTTCTTGAAACTTGGATATAATGTGCACCAACATGTCTGACGAACAAACCCAAAATTTGACTTGCCAATTCCAAGTCGTTTAGAAGTTACGGCCATTTGAAATTTTAGGGTCATACCCCTTTTTAGCTATCAATTATGACATATTTGTAAAGTTGCATTTTCAATTAGCCATATCTTCAAATAGAATAAAGATAATTAACTGAAAATTG